>NC_060183.1:69481020-69771020 GCF_021184085.1 Oncorhynchus gorbuscha | reverse complement strand
TCCTATGCAGGAACAACCCCTCCATGTCTCTCCAAATCACCCAGTCTGCCTCTAGACTAGCCGAACAGTAGCTAAGCAGTCAGGGCTCATACCCAGCCGTGTCTGTGAGTGGCTGGGCCGTGTCCTTGAAATGACCCAGTAGCTGTACAGCATCCCAAAACAGATGTGTACTGCCAACGTTATGGATTACACACACAGAGCATGTTTATTTCAAAAGGCCACTGCAGTGAACTGGGCGCACTGCCAGCATGCTAATCCCACTCAAATTAATATATTGATGGAAGTTAATGCAGGTTGGGCTGCCTGAGCCAAATTCTTGGGTTTTTATAATGGGCTAATTTCTTCAGTTATACCCTGTCCATGACAAAGGATCAAATACACTGGGAGAGGCAAGTGGAATAGAGATATGCTCATCATGTTACAGTATTTATATATACAGTATATGTATATTTCTGCATTTTATCACTATGGATTATGGCTCATCTTTGTTGGTATTTGTCTGGCATTGTCCTACGGATAATTGTCCTACGGATCATTTCTGTACAGCACTTTGAGATTTCAGCTGATGTACAAAGGGCTATATAAATACATTCGATTTGATTTGATTGTCCTTCAGATAATGGAATTGTCCGAAGATAATGGCATTGTCTTACAGATAATGGCATTGTCATACAGATAGTGGAATTGTCCTAAAGATAATGGCAAAGGTATACAGATAATGGCACTGTCCTACAGATAATGGAATTGTCATACAGATAATGGAATTGTCCTAAAGATAATGGCATTGTCATACAGATAATGCAATTGTCCTACAGATAATGTCATTGTCCTAAAGAGAATGCATTGTCTTACAGATAATGGCATTGTCCTTCAGATTTTCCTACATACTGTACATGCATAGTGTTGATTGATGGTTTCTCCCAATAGAATTACAGGAGTTATGTAAAGGCATGGATTCCCATCCTCACCCTTTAATATGCGCAATACAATCTAAATGTGTAAAAAGGTTGTTACTGTAGGTAAGAATTTGTCATTGTGTCAGTCACCTTACCTCGTAAAATAATGGTTAATTAATACAAATGTAAAAATTATAATTAATGATGATTTCCCTCAGATCATCATGCGTAACCTGACCACAGAGGAGGTGTCAGTGTTCACCTATGAGGAGTGGCTGTCTAAGACCAAAGGACCCAAGAGGACCATGATCTGTGAGATGGCTGCTGTGGTGGATGAGGAGGAGATGGTGGAGATCACCACCTACATTATCCAGGTCAAGACCAGCGACATTGGAGGTGGGTCAGTCAGTCAGTCAGTCAGTTAGTCGGTTAGCCAGGTAGCCAGTCAGTAATTCAGTCAGCCAGCCAGCCGGTCAGTCAGTCGGTCAGCCGGTCAGTCAGCCAGCCAGTCAGTCAGTCAGTGGCAGTGCACAGACAAACCACATTCTACAGTCTTCATGTTTGTCCATCATGTTTGTGTGACTGACCAGGGTTCCCTATTCATAAAGCGTCCGAGTAAAAAGTGCTAGGATCTGTTTTGTCTTTTAGTTTATAATAAATGGATAGGAGAACCTGATCCTAGATCAGAATTACTACTCTGAGACGCTTTATGAATACAGGGCCATGTATCAAACTCGACTATATTATCCCACTGAATTAAAGCTGAGTAATTACTGTAGTTCCTGAACCACATTTACTACATTTGCTTGTAATCACACTATTCCTCCCTTTCTTCCAAATCCATGCTATTTATCCTACACTGCACCAGATTCAGCTTCAGGCCTGTTCCTAACTAGCTGGGATGTGCCTGTTACACTATATTCTCCTGTTTTACTTTATCTCTGTGGTGCAGCGGAGTCTTTGCTGCTCGGAGAGACGCGAAGCAGCAGCAGAGGTGGAATACGACAATCCATTTTGAGTCATAGAGGCTAATGAAAGAGAAACTTCTCTGAAACCTCTCACTCGGCTTTGGTTCTTTAGCCGTGCAGTTTTCCACCGCAGAGGAGAGAGAGGAAGACTGCTGTTTGACACAATAGAGGGGCTAGGTGTCTATGCTAACTTCAAAGAGCTCGTCATTCTGCCCTTGGCTGCCTGTGTTACTGAAGACATGTCTTCTCACCAAACCTGTGTGTGTGTGTGTGTGTGTGAGGGTAATAATGATAATGAGCAGAGCTGTCACACACAAGACATCAGTGAAGCACTGACTGCTCTGTGAACATTACACACACACACACACACACACACACACACACACACACACACACACACACACACACACACACACACACACACACACACACACACACACACACACACACACACACACACACACACACACACACACACACACACACACACACACACACAGGTTAAAAACATGTGAGACACGTGCACACACTCAAGCACACGCATGTGAATCAGAGGAAACAGGGCTTCTCTGGTTTCTCAATTGAGGTTTGATAAGGTAGTTGGTTAGTGGTTAATGGGGGACTATTGGAAAGGTAGTCTATGGAAGTAAATTGTATTAGTGATTTGATTATTTTTCAAGAATGTCGGACTGCTGATGGTGAAGTGATGTTTGAAAAGGCAGAAGGTTAGTAACTGATGGGGAATGTTTGCAGGGACCTGTTTGTAAAATCAGTCTATGAAAGTAAATTGTATTGGTGATTTGATTATTTTTCAGGAATGTCAGGAATGTCTGAAAAGGCAGTCTGGTGACTGTACGGTTATTGGTGAATGGATTTTTAAGAAGGCTGTAGTGTCGACTGGTGGCGAGTTGAGCAATGAAAAGGCAGGCAATTAGTGGTTAATTTTTAAGGCTGTAGGCTATACCTGCTAAGGATGAGTTGAGATTCATGAAGGTGTAACAAAGGTGGTTCAGTGAACCATGTTTGCATGGCCTTTAGCTCAGAGATCTAACACAGTCTTGTGGTGCGCATGAGATCTGGGTTCGAATCCCAATCAGCCAATAGCACCGCAGTTTTTCATAGAAGTTGGTAACTCTCCTCCCTCTCTGCACAGGGGCAGGCACTGACGCTAACGTGTGGATCATTGTGTTTGGAGAGTGCGGTGACACTGGGACCCTGGCGCTGAAAGAGTGCCAGAAATCCAACAAGTTTGAGCGCAAGCAGACAGATGTGTTCCGTTTCCCTGACGTGCTCAGCCTCGGGGAGCTCTCTAAGGTTCGGGTGTGGCACGACAACTCAGGTGAGCCAATCAGTCATCAGGAATATGATGACATGACAATTACGATCAAAGTGAACCAGTCAAAATATGAAACGTGCACGCCTATTGACTGTAACTAACCTTGCACTGTGTGTATGCACCAACTGATGGTGAACTACCAGATCAATTCTTCAGGTTTCTCAGCAATACTTTGACTCAAAACACAACAATATATGTTTCACGCCTGTCTTTCCCATCACTTGTTTCATACTCTATTGTTATGTCATGATCAGGGCCTGCTCCAGGATGGCACATAGAATACATCGATGTGAAGGATGAGGCCTTGGACAGGACATTTCGATTCCCCTGCGACCGCTGGTTGGCTCAGAATGAGGACGATGGTCAGATCATGAGGGAGTTGTCCTGTGCCAACAACGACATTTTAGACCTCACTGAGAAGACCAGTAAGATCAGCTGCACACAAGCCTTATCTCTCTTTAGTAGGGTCCAGTGTTTCTCCTGGTCTGGTCATCCAGTCAGGAAAATCTCCTAGCTTTACATTACTCCAATCAGATCATAATGAAATCACTACAGTGTACTGTATTATGTAATCTACTTTGAATCCTATTCTATTGCAGTGTTTCTCAAATGCAGTCATCACGTAACCCCAAGGTTGCAAATGTTTGTACTAGTCCGCTAAGCTCTTTATTGGCTGAATCAGGTCTGCTTGTAATGGGCAAGAATAAACATTTTCAACATTGGGGTTACGCCAGGACTGGACACTGACCATACTAATGTCAATGTTTGCCTAATGGACTGTTCATATGAAGAGAATACAGTTTTCCCTGGGCCAAGCTAACGCACTGTCTACTTTTGATTGAAAGAATATGAAATTATTACCACCACGGCGGACACAGACGACGCAGAGACCAAAGAGAACGTCTGGATCGCACTGGAGGGGAAGAAGGGGCGTTCAAAAGAATTTATGATGGAGAACTCATCAAAGAAAAAGAGGTTCTTGCGGTACGCTGCTCTTCAGATTAGTTTAAAAACTGGAGTTTTGTTTGTGTAAAGGATGAGCAGAAATGATTGGGGTTTTCTCCCTTTTTATTACGACAGCCAGGCTTATTGGAATGATCTCCCTTGGCACAAGGAACGCTTTTACAGACTCAACAGTATACTCTACTCTCAAGGAATTCAATCACTAGTAATAAACTCATTAGACGTTTCCAGGCATGTAAAGAAGAGCTCATGAAATCTAATCCGACAATCTATTTTTCTAGAATAACATTTTTGCTAAATGATTATATTCTAGTCAGTTGTAATATTATTCCCTTGTCATATTCTTTAATGGTTTAAGGTTATGTGGCTTTGTTATTTTCATTCAGGGGAAACAAGGACAAGTTTGAGTTCTCCTCCAAACAGCTTGGGGACATCGCTGGCATCTGCCTGGGCCACACCCCCAAGGATGGGAAGAAGGTGAAAGGTGAGGCGTTCTGGCACGTGAAGGAAGTCGTTGTCATAGAGAAAGTGCTGGGCAACAGGTGAGTGACCCCTAGCCTGACCCCAGGTATATAAACCACCTGGGGCTTATTCGGTAGGGTGCAAAGCCCTGCAGCTCACAATATACTGTGTGGAAACCCAGGAGTTTTGTGTCTTGTGGAAGAGACAATCATTCTCCTTCTCTATCCCAGGTTCATATTCATCTGCAATGCCCTGATCCCCCTCTCCCCAAAGAGGGACGAGTTTGTGACCATCGAGTGCACCAAGGCCATCGAGAGCTTCGCCAGCAAAGCCCGCAGCCTGGTGCCTGTCAAGTACGAGATCATCCTCATCACGGGCGACGAGAAGGGGGCAGGCACCGATGCCAATGTCTTCATCACCATCTACGGTTCCAACGGCGACTCGGGCCGCCGGTCGCTACGTCAGAAGTTCCGCAACCTGTTTGAGCGTGGCCAGACGGACCGCTTCCTGCTAGAGATGTTGGACATGGGTGAGCTGCTGAGAGTGTGTGTGGAGCATGACAATACCCGCCTCAGCCCCGGCTGGCTGCTGGACCGCGTGGAGGTCACCAACACAGCCAACGGTGTCACCACCATCTTCCTGTGTGGAAAGTGGCTGAACACCAAGAAGGCGGACGGACAGATCTTCAGGGTCCTCTACCCAAAGTACTAAAGACCTCATATTGAGACTTCTCCACTATATGAAAACGTATGTCCTTTGCACAGCAGAGGAGAGGCCTCGCCGTGTGTTGGACTCTACCCAAGCAACTCCGTAATGAAGAGATACAAACTCTGAATGGAGATTGGATGTGGGCAACGGTTTCATTTTAAAAATGTTATTGCCTCTATATGGTCATGATCTCAGGAAAGGAAAATGTTTATATATTTATTATTGCATTTCTAGAATATCTTATAGTTTAGCTATTGCATTACTACTGAAGGCAAGTGGCCTGGCGTTTATGGCTAAAACACAATAGGGTCATAAGGCCAGGTAACATGATTGTGCCACCATTTAAAAAGTACCCATTATCAGGAATGGCATGTTGCTCAGCTGCTTGGTTGTAAATTAGGTTTTATAAGAGAGTATACTATTTTGTACTGCTTATTCCAAAACACTTTTTGTTTTTCAAAACTGCTTTTTAAGATTGTGGTTTGACTGATGTGTTCATCTCCCGGTGAGATTTCGATTACCTTGTGAAGACAGACTCAGAAAAAAAATCAAAAGAGGATTGTCAACCTCATCAGGATGGAGATCATGTGTCTCATTCTCAATGAAAGCATTTTGTAGAGATTCTTTTTCTTTTTCTTTCATCCTTCGCCTCTAACGTCAAAGAGTCATGACTGGCCTTAATTTTAGGGACACAAGGTAACTTCTACTCATTCCACAAACACCAGATTTATACACCTTCCATTTGATCCAATTTATTACAAAAAGAGCACATACAAAAAAGGATAATATACCAGCCTTGAAATAAAATGTAAATAAAAAAACAGAACAGTTTGGGTTTAGCGATGCAACTTTTAAAATCATTATTAGTAGTAATAAATAAAGTACAAAATTCCACCAAATGTGAATCTAACATTTACACAATATGCTCATCCAGTTCATCAACACACTCATCATTAATGAGCTATTGCTTTAATATTAATGATAAATAGTTATATTCTCCGATAAAATCTCCTATATTGAAAAACATTGCGCAGTCACGGCTAAACAGCAGACCTTATACAAAGATGGCGGCAGCCCTATCACTGGCACTTTGAGATATTTTCTCTTTCCTTCAGTTTTTCAGATGCAAGCAGCAGCAAAATTAATTCTGTAATATTCTTTGTATATCTACAAATATTTTCACCATATACTTACATACCATTAAGAATATATTCAAACCTGAGAAAAACATGCATTTTTAGTAAGGTTGTGCTTTAAGAGATCCTCTGTCTGTTCTTGTTTTACATAGAGAGGATTGATAGGAAACATTGGATGGGTTCTGAGTGGAGGGAAGGATGGACGGTAAGACAAAATAATAAAGGAAAGGAAAAGAGGGGACGGAAAGGCAGGAAAAGAGGGAACAGAAAGGCAGGAAAAGAGGGAACAGAAAGGCAGGAAAAGAGGGAACAGAAAGGCAGGAAAAGAGGGAACGGAAAGGCAGGAAAAGAGGGGACGGAAAGGCAGGAAAAGAGGGAACAGAAAGGCAGGAAAAGAGGGAACAGAAAGGCAGGAAAAGAGGGAACAGAAAGGCAGGAAAAGAGGGAACAGAAAGGCAGGAAAAGAGGGAACGGAAAGGCAGGAAAAGAGGGAACGGAAAGGCAGGAAAAGAGGGAACAGAAAGGCAGGAAAAGAGGGAACAGAAAGGCAGGAAAAGAGGGAACAGAAAGGCAGGAAAAGAGGGAACGGAAAGGCAGGAAAAGAGGGAATAATAATAATAATTAGTGTAGCGCAGATGAACACAGTGAAACATTTTCACAAAGATTTGTCAAATATTTCCTTAATTTGTATAATCGATAAAGTAAAATATTTCAAAAGGTATTATTAGATTAGGTCAGGGTTAAACTAAAAAAGATGGAGAGAAATGTCAATTTCCGAGTACTCCTAAAATGCCGCTTTCTTTATTCTCATAAAGGTATCCACAGATCTATTTGGTTAGTGAAAGCAATACGACACTGACCACACCACCTTAAAGTTCCCACACTCCACTTATGGAGGCTAAGGTCATATTTCCTTCACCTTGCAGGTTGGTCAGTGGTGACAATGAGAGAAGTGAGAGAGGAGGGAATAAGAAAGGAACTACAACATTAAACAGCATTTGAACATAGCCTACAGTTCATCATGGTGCCCGTGTAATGCAGGAGTAAGACCTCCAGATAAATATGTACCTAGTTCAGGCATGATGGCTTTCGAGTAACTGAGCGTAGGAGTTTGTGTGGCTCGGTAACAAAAATAGCTTCAATCATAAGGAAATATCTCAACACTAGAAGCGAGGCACTTGTTGGGCTCAAAACTACAAGATATTTGGAAAAGAGGGAAGGAGAAATATCCCAACACAGAAAAGGAACATGCTTTTTTTTTAAAGAAAGGAGAGAGGGATGAGAGGCAGAGAACTGGAAATGACAAAGTATACAGTAATAATAACAATACATCTACGATCGTAACTGCTTTATGCCAGTGAGAGGGTTCCCATGTTAAAACTGAGTGCAAAACAAGACAAATTACAAACTTAAAAACATTTCACTCCATTGCAGTTTGTCCACTACATCACAGCATAGGGATCAGAGAAAATTGCATTGAATGGAATGTAACCAAGATATCCACAGCACCACTATCCACAGCACCACATGAGAAGAGCAGGCTCGACAGCTCAGCCCGGGACAGTAAACATAACACAGCCGGCTCGGGGAGAGAGATCAAACAGCAGGTCTTTTTAGTTTAGTTTCTTCAGGAAAAATACAACTGCATGCGAAGCATTCCCATTGAATTAAAACAATGAAAAAATGCAAAAAAGAGGTAATCGTTCAATTTTTTTTAAACCATTGTGTTATATCTAAATAAATAAATGATTCAATTGCAGAAAAAAACTATATAAAATTAAATACGTACACACGATATCTACAGTTAGTAATAAATAATGATTGTTAAATACTTAAGGCATCTCAACTGACAACACCCTGTGTAAACTATCGAAACTTCCCATAAAAAACTAGACTAAAGGAGGAGTCAGTATCAACACTGGCAGTGCACAGGACAGTTAGGGTCAGTCCCAATCCATCACAACTCATCCTTCAGTCTACAGGACAGTTAGGGTCAGTCCCAATCCGTCACAACTCATCCTTCAGTCTACAGGACAGTTAGGGTCAGTCCCAATCCGTCACAACTCATCCTTCAGTCTACAGGACAGTTAGGGTCAGTCCCAATCCGTCACAACTCATCCTTCAGTCTACAGGACAGTTAGGGTCAGTCCCAATCCGTCACAACTCATCCTTCAGTCTACAGGACAGTTAGGGTCAGTCCCAATCCGTCACAACTCATCCTTCAGTCTACAGGGCATTTAGGGTCTGTCCTAATACAGGACCTGTGCCAATCCTTAAAAACCTATGTAGTGTTCATGCACATTGACTCAGACATAACATAGCAACAAAACAAAAGGAAAGCACACACAATATCAACATTTATAGTTGTTTTTTTTTACAACAAAAAGTGTCCTCTGACCGTTATTTTGGTCCTCATTTTGACCCCAGCCCAGTCCTGTCCATATGCACTGTGGGGAGGATACTGCCCCATCACACAACATTCTACATTGTTGTTCTAGCAATACAGCATAGCAACCAGCATAGCAACCACGAGGGGAGATCTGACACATAAAAACAAGTTCAACACACAAGCTCCTCACTCGGTCCAAAACAGTGCGCGTTTATACCTAAATATACGGAAACCAACGCAAATGCAATAACAAAAAGAGGTTGTTGCTATATCTATCACATGTGCTTGTTCTTTAGGCAATAAGGTAAACAATAGGATTCCATTTTGTTTGCCACCAAAAAGGGACAGTATGAACACACGCTACAGGTCAGGGACAACCACTGACATCGTGCTCCCTTTTTCTTCATTTGTTTGTTTGTGTTGAGTTGATAATCACAGCTCAGATTAACTAAGTCATGCACAGACAACACCCTCCTCTGCCCTCCATTTTTTTTGTTTGAACGCTAACACGACAGCCCAAGCCAACATTGAAACATGCATTTCACTACACTGCTCAGCCTTAACACCTGCGACAGGAGTGGATGGCACAGAGTCGCTGTTTTCAGGGCAGCTAACACTTCTGCTTAAGCAGAAGGCCCCACATCTCACTCAGTCACTGCAGTGCATGATGGGGGATAAGTCCTACTACATTTAAAAATAATAATAATTGTATTCCTTATTTGGCTTTGTATTCTACAAGCACTCCAATCAAATCACTGTTAAGCTAACTTCTACATTACCCTTAACACACACTTGAACCTGCACTTTAAGTTTGTCACTCACGCGCAAGCATTGGTTAAACATACACTGAAACCCACACACTGGGGCAGAACACACACATTGCGGCAGGTCAAGCAATACCATAACACATTTGGTTAAAAACACTCACTAACCTCTGTATTTACTCAAAAACACACGCCACCCCATGCATTGGGGCAGGCCGACATGACAGCAGTGAAATAGTTGTATTTTGTCCGAACACTGATGGCAGCATCAGTCCCAAGCAAATGTACAACTACTGTATTGCAAAAAGTAGAAGATGGGTGAGATCTGAACACTCAGTCCCCCTCTTATAACAAAGTGAGGGGTCAAAATACCACTGTGTCTGATGCTGCTACTGTACTACCACAAATGATCTGTAGGCAAACATGGCGACAGGGCTTTTAAGTGGTTGATTAGCTTCCTGTTGTGGCAGAATAAGCAGTGTGTGTGTGTATGTGGCAGGCTGGCTGGCAAGTGGGGTTGTGTGCTTTTCACTCTGTACATTAATGTCATGGCTTTAAGAACATGCTACAAAGACACAGGAAACACACCTGCCTCCCCTAACTACAACACAACAGCAACGACACCCAACCACCAGCAAGCAACTAGTAAACCCTGTGTGCACATGTGTATATAGTATGTAATGTATGTGTGAGTGAGTGTTTGCATGTCTTTTTGCTGGGGATGTGCTTTTATTGAGAGAGAGAGAGAGAGAGAGAGAGAGAGAGAGAGAGTCAGTCTCCGGTCTCTCGTGCAGTAAGTAATCCTGGATTGGCTCAGTAAAGCGTGAGTCAGAGAGAGCTATGATGTCACGTGACGACTGGAGACATTTGGCAAAGCACCCATGTTGGGAGAGGCAGGGCCGGGTGGAAGGGAGCAGGATCCACGCCAGGGTGATTGACAGCAGCCAGACCGTCAGGCTCCACCCCTGTGACATCAGCTGTCTGGGTGGAGCTGCGTCTCGATGTCCACGCGGCAGATTGGACACTTCCTGCTTGTCGCCAGCCACTGATCCACACAGCCCTGGTGGAAGAGGTGCATGCAGGGTAAACGCCTGGACAGGTGAGACGGGAGAGAAAAGGAAGAAGGTCAATCGTCTGGTCGTGAACTCACACACTGAAAGAGAAAATATACAGTATGCACATCACACTTGTTCAGTGGGTTCTTTGAATTCCATAGGCTCCAATAGGTTGTGTTGCAAACATTCATTCATTACCTGACGTCCTCTGCCTCCTCCAGCATCGACAGGCAGATGGTACATTTCTCATCCACATCAGTCTCCTCACCCTCCTCGCCAATCTTCATATCCAGAGGCTTCCTCTGTGGACCAATCAAATGACATATCCAGATTAGAATCAGACAGGGTCAAGAGTTTTTAAAGAGACCACTAAGGCTTCAGAAGTAAGCGACTTTGCTTTTTAAAACTTTGAGTTTGTATACAGTACCGGAGGTGATTTGGAATCATGCACTCATACAGCAGTAGCACTGTGAGACTTGTAAGTCCTCAGACCTTGAAGATGTCCTCTCGGTCTAATGGTTAATATATTCAATTCCCACTGGTTACATTTACAATATACAGATAGCTGTAAAAATAAAAGGAAACGCCAACATAAAGTGTCTTAATAGGAAGTTGGGTCACACGAGCCACAACAGCTTCAATGCACCTTGGTATATATTCTATAAGTGTCTGGAACTCTATTGGGGGGATGCGACACCATTCGCCGATGAGAAATTCCATCAATTCCATCATGTTTTGTTGATGGTGGTGGAAAACACTGTCTCAGGTGCCGCTCCAGAATCTCCCATTAGTTTTCATTTGGGTTGAGATCGGGTGACAGATGGCCATGGCATATGGTTTACTTCGTTTTCATGCTCATCAAACCATTCAGTGACCTGCCCAGCATTTTTATACAAGACCCTAAGCATGATGGAATGTTAATTGCTTAATTAACTCGGGAACCACACCTGTGTGGAAGTACCTGCTTTCAATATACTTTGTATCACTCATTTACTCAAGTGTTTCTGTTATTTTGGCAGTTGCCTGTAGCTCCACTAGTGTGTGTATATTTCTAACTCAGAGAGCTGCCTCCTCACCTTCTTGTATTTGTGTGGGAAGGTGAATCTCTCTATGGTGGTCTGAACCGCTCCCCTACTGACACTTCCCAACCTGTCTTCAAGCTGCAACAGCTCCTAGGGCACAGGAGAGCAAGGCTTTAGACAGATAACGTCACTTCACCTCTGCAAAAGCAACCAGTCAGCACTGGTATGACTAGGGTAACAGAATTAAATCATGCCATTAAAGCTTAACCATAAAAACAAGTATAGTATCCATGTGTAACACAAGCAATAGCATTAATATATACTGAACAAAAATATAAACACAACATGTAAAAACAGGTCCCATGTTTCATGAGCTGAAATAAAGATCCCAGAAATGTTCCATATGGACAAAAAGCGTATTTCTCTCCAATTTGGTGCACAAATTTGTTTACAAACCTGTTAGTGAGCATTTCTCCCTCGCTAAGATAATCCAACCACCTAACAGGTGTGACATTTTGGGGCGGCAGCGTAGCCTAGTGGTTAGAGTGTTGGACTAGTAACCGGAAGGTTGCGAGTTCAAACCCCGAGCTGACAAGGTACAAGTTCTGCCCCTGAACAGGCAGTTAACCCACTGCTCCCAGGTCATCATTGAAAATAAGAATGTGTTCTTAACTGACTTGCCTGGTTAAATAAAAGGTACAAAAAAAAAATCTGATTAAACAGCATGAACATTACACAGGAGGCCCTTGTGCTGGGGACAATAAAAGGCCACTCTAAAATGTGCAGTTTTGTCACACAACAATGCCACAGACGTCTCATGTTGAGGGAGCACGCAATTGTCATGCTGACTGCATGAATGTCCACCAGAGCTGATGGTAGATAATTGAACATTCATTTCTCTACCATAAGCTGACTCCAATGTTGTTTTAGTGAATATGGCAGTAGGCCCAACTGGCCTCACATGACTGGGCAGTGGGCTTGGCTCCCAAGTGGGCGAGCCTATGCCGTGCCAGGCCCACCCATGGCTGCCCAGTCATGTGAAATCCATAGATTAGGGCCTAAATGTATTATTATTATTTAAATTGATAGATTTCCTTATATGAACTGTAACTCTGTAAAATCTTTGAAATTGTTGCTTGTTGCATTTATATTTTTGTTCAGTACACTGTAGATATTGGTCAAATTGATATAGAAATGGACATTTACCTCATAGCTCTCTCGTACAGCGGAAGCGTGACGTGAGGGGTTGAGGCCCTGCAGAGCCAACAGGTGAAGCTGGGGGTACGGGTAGTTTCTAATCTCATGCACAACCTGTCAAACATAAAAAAGAAGACACTTCGGTCATCGACAGTTAACAGAACTCTGTTGGACAAAACAGGACCAAGCACCGAATCATTGATGGACGAACAGACAAAGACATACATCACACAGAGAGTGTGAACAACACAGCAACTAAACAGTCAACATAGACAAGCAGAACAACAAAGAACAAAGCAGAGACCAACCACAACAGCCAACAGTCATGAAAGTACCACTTGTGCAGATGAGGTGTTCCTGGGAAAGTGGTGCATTCTGGGGGATGCCGCCAGGTAATGCTGATAGTGCTGTGGAAGCTGCTGGAGCTGGTACTGTTGGTGAGAGAGGCCAGCGTCCACACTAAGGTCCCTACGAACAGACACAGAGGAGAGAGAACAAAAACCTATATTAATATCAACACAGAGTAAAATGATCACCCCTACAGGCAGGGGGAGAGACATAAACCAACACCACTAATGCCAGACAGATGGAAGGATGAAACAATGACTTATCGTCTCCAAGGCTCCCCGTTTATTTTTATTTTTTTGACTCACCAGTCTGTGCCCTCGGCCAGGTAGCGCGGCTGCTGGCTGATTGCCTGGGGGATATGGAGGGGAGGGGAGTAGTCGTACCCTGAGCGGAGTCTGTGAGGGTTCAGAGGAGCACGCTCCAGAGTTCGTCTGCACAGAGGAGGCATTTCCATACATTAGCATATGGAAATTGGAGGGGGTGTAGTGTTCTAGTGTCTGGCCAACTCAGTGCCTTAGAGGGGGTGAGTGAAAGAAACAGACAAAACATGCCTGTAAATGTGAGTCCAACAGAACATGCAAGTGTGTGTGGTAGTACCTGGAGTGTGGGAGGATCCTGCGGTGCTGCGCCTCTAGAAGCTGCTGCTGGATGAGGTATTGCTGGTGTAAGGCCTGAGGTAGGAACGGAGGCCCAGTAACGTCCTGGAACTGAGGGGGGGGGCCGGCAGGGATGGTGGGTGGTGGGGGGCCGGGGGCTGGTGAGGGGCCAGGCCAGTCTGGGGGGGGGTTGGCTGGTGTGACCCAAGGGGAACTCAGCTGAGATGGGCGCCTGAGGGGCCCCTAGGTGGAAGTGTCGGCATGAGGTAGCATGGCTGTGCTGATGCCTGGTGAATTGTGCCCCTGCAGGAGATAAGTACACCCAATCAGGATTCAGAGGAAGTTGACCCCAACCAATGAAGACAGAGAAGACACTCTGCCATCAGACGATACGGAGACACCAATCATATCCACAGAGAGATCAACCAATCAGCCAAGAGAACACACTCACCCAATCAGACAAGACACCAGAGAGAGTAGACAGAGTGATCACACCAAATCAGTCAGATAGTAGAGGGAGTCATCCGTCACACTCAATCAAACGTTACACAGACCAACTACACAGACAGCTCTAACAGGCAGCACAATCACACAAGGTAAAATAACAGAATAGAATAACAGAGAGCAATTACAGTCAGACAAAGAGACGGGCAGACAGATTATATTCAGACAGAAACCACAACCACACACACAGACAGACATCAAACAGTCAGAACAGAGACAGACATCAAAATCGGAAACGCAGTCAGAAACAGACACACAACAGAGATCACTCAACAGTCATGCAGATCAAATCACCCACCGCCATACAGATCACCGACACACCGTCATACAGATCCCTCACACACCGTAATCATGTATAAATCTGTGTTGTTTGATTTTGTCGCACTGCTTTGCTTTATCTTGGCCAGGTCGCAGTTGTAAATGAGAACTTGTTCTGGCCTACCTGGTTAAATAAAATAAATAAAAATACAGCTCACACACCGTCTTACATATCAAACACACACAGCGAGAAAACAGAAAGCGACCTCACCCAGGAAGACGGAACACAAAAGAGATGAAAGACCATAGAGCGACCTCTAAGCTCCAGAGCGAGCCCAACTGTCCTGCTCATTTCCTGTCGTTCTACAGGGTCAGCTGGGAGCGAAGGGGTACACTGGGCACGATGACTGCCGTTTTGTTTTGTGGATTGAATCTCTGCTTCTGATAATATATGCTAGGTTAGATTTCAAGGTTTGATGCGGTCTTTGGTTTAAGTGGGTTTGTATAATGAATTATGAATAAGTACCCTGGTTTTAAATTGGACCTGAGCATAAGATAACAAACGTAAGATTCTCGTGCAGAGTTCCTGTGAATGGTGGCGGCACATAATGAACGTAAGATTCTCGTGCAGAGTTCCTGTGAATTGTGGCAGCACATATTTTAAAATATTCTTTAGCATGCTACTTATTCAGAGCCACTGTTGAATATCATAAAATCTACCTGCCTCCATGTTAAAATAATATATTTTATTGTCACAAACTGGATAGGTACGGTGAAAGGCTTTGTTTTGCAGGGTCATCTATAGTAGTACAGCACCCCTGGAGCAAATTAGGGTTAAGTGCCTTGCTCAAGGGCACAGACAGATTTCAGGTATTCAAAACATTTGACTTTTCGTTTACTGGCCCAACTCTCTAACCGCTTCCTGCTGAGCGATGTAACTGTTGCACTATCATTAGACCTACGTGCACTAGTCCTACAGGCCTCTCATTATGGAGCCTGGCATTAAAGAATCAACTGCTAAAACCACCAGCCGTTTAAGGGCTGTGGGGTGCGGTTCAATAATCTAAAGTGGTTTCCTCTCCTTGTCTCCTTTCCTTCATTTGCACTGTAGTTGGTCATGTGGCCAGACGGAAGACACTCCTGAGAAAGGCACATGACAGCACGCCTGAAGTTCGCAAAAAGGCACATGAAAGACGGATCACAAGGCAAAAGATTCTGTGGTCTGTTGAGACAAAAACCTAACTCTTTGGCCTGAATGTAAAGCACCATGTCTTAGGGCTGGGCGGTATACCGTATTTTACAATATACCGGTATTGATGTATGGACCGTTTTGGATTTTTACTTTACCTTACAACTTTTTGAATGTATATATATTTTTTAAATGTGTGATGCCGTGTGTAAATCCATTTCTATAGATTACTTCACTACTTGAGTTCTCTCTCAGCACTCTTTCTCCATGCCGCTTCCACACAGACCAAGTCCCGTCACTTGAGGAGCACACTTGCGTTCAGACTGCATGGTCAATGCAGCACATGCGACAAGGATGCCGCTTCACTTAGCTTCTTAATTTAAATCCACTAGAGTAATATATTTACACTATTAGTTTGTATTTCTTACATCTGCAAACAGCTAGTTTGTCTTTTCCTAGCAAGTTGGACCTAAATATTTGTAGCCGCTAATGCTAAATCGCAAGTTACTACATTTATTAGCTCGCTAGCCAGCTGTGTCAGTGCAAACGTAATAAGCTATACAGCCTAATAATACCAGTGATGGTGTAGACCTAAATAAGCATGTAGTTTGTGCAACAGTATCTACTAAATTAAAGAGGAAAATACAAAGCATTAATGTTAGCAACATGAAGTAGCTAAGAGAAAACAAAACGTAGCCAAAGATTATAGGATCCCCTAGGAAACAAACACTTTGGTTCCTACCCTGTGACAATAACTCCTCCCTGGCATTTTAATTAGTTGGCATGTCAAACACTGTATTCAAAATACACAATATTAAATTGTAACTATAGACTATTCATTATATTTCTATGATTCTAAAAGTTCGCCCAAGTGTTGTGCTCTAAATCACAAGTCAAATCACAATTGCAACATCGTGCAGCCCTACGTGGCAGTGTGGAAATGATCTCAAATGATTGCAGGGAATTCAGAAATGTATGAAAATGCTGATTTTTTTTTTAGGTTTAAGTTTAATTGAACAGTATAAAACAAATCAGAATAGAGAAAAACCTATTGAAATCACTTACAATGTATGTGTTGCCAACCTAGGGTCACGCACCACTCATAAAGCAAAAGGTAAATAAATAAACATTTCAAATAGTCAATATTATTATTTTTTAAATGTACAATACAGTGATATGATATTTTGGTCATGTCGCCCAGCCCTACTATGTCTGGAGAAAACCAAGCACAGCTCTTCACCCTTCTAACACCATCCCTACTGTGAAGCATGGCGATGGCAGCATCATGCTATGGGGATGCTTTTCAGTAACAGGGACTGGGAGACGTAAAGTTAGAGGGAACAATGAATGGAGCCAAATCTGACGAGTTCTGTTATCAGAAGGCAAACAGACTGGGGGCAAAGATTTACGTTCCAACAGGACAATGAATTCAAGCATACAGTCAAAGCAACGCTGTAATGGATTCAGAACAAGAACGTGAAAGTCCTTGAGTGGCCCAGGAAAATCCCAGACTTGAATCCTATTGAAAATCTGTGGAAAGACTTGAAGATTGCTGTTCACTACCACACCTCATCTAACTTTACAGAGATTGAGCAATTCTGCTAGGAAGAAATGGGAGAAAATCCCCAAATCCAGATGTGTAAAGCTGATAGACATACCCAAGACGACTCAAAGCTGTAACCGCCACCCAAGGTGCTTCTACAAAGTATTGACTCAGGGGTGTGAATAGTTTTGTAAATTAAATGTTTCTGCATTTCATTTTCAATAAATTTGCTAACATTTTTCAAAAACATGTTTTCACTTTGTCATTATGGTGTATTGTGTGTAGATGGGTGGGAAGAAAAATCTATTTAATCAATTTAGAATTCAGGCTGTAACAAAAGATGGAATAAGTCAAGGTGTATGAACTTTCTAAAGGCACTGTATATTCCTCATGTACCAACCCTGGGTTAGGGCTGCCTCTCGGTCTATGGAAGGAGGAGTAGTGAGTGAAGCTCTGGCTAACCTGCTGAATCAGCATGGTGCTGGGTCGCAGCCAAACAATCAATATCTATTACGCCCAGAGGAGGGAAGTGTGGGGAGGGGGAGGCACTGCAGCTGCTCCTTTAACTCCAGTTATAGTCTACCAGCTGTCTGCGCGGGGGGACAGACACCAAGGTCTGGGGGGGCTGGGATGGCTCTCATCTTTAAGACATGCAGGCAGGCCTCATGTGAAAAGCACAACCCCACAGACTGTGACTATGTATAGCCAGGCTCCATGTATAGACATCTTTAGTGCCATCCTAATTCAAGTAAACTGTGTTTTTTTTTACTGTATCACTGTGATAAAATGCTACTACTAAAATCCATAATGATAAGTGGCTTGTAAAACAGCTATGCAATGTTGTTCTAATTTGATGCAGAGACAAGAGCGTAATCATCATCTTTACTGTTTGGAAGGGAATTTCCAGTAACAGTCCTGCCTTTGTAATGTTTAAAAAATATATTTAAAAAAACATTATGTAACCTTTATTTAACTAGGCAAGTCAGTTAAGAACAAATTCTTATTTACAATGATGGCTACCGGGGTACAGTGGGTTGACTGCCTTGTTCAGGGGCAGAACGACAGATTTTTATGTCAGCTCAGGGATTCGATCCAGCAACCTTTTGGTTACTGGCCCACCACTAACCACTAGGCTACCTGCATTACAGGTCTACGTAATGATTACGATAAGTAGAGGTTCTAAACGCTCTATGGGTTCATTTTTAGCTGATGATTAGATATTTTGTAAGAAATTACACTTATTTAAATACATTTCTTTGATACAGTGGTTATTCAATTACAATCCAGAGGGTACTTCAGATCAACTCTAAATTTGGTCATCATTCCTTTTATCCCCTTTGTACATCATAGCCTACGTAATTCAAAGCAGTGCGACTGTTCAAGTCACAAACCCGAGGAGACAGATTCTGCTTGGTTATTCTTTTGCTACAGTAGATATTGCCTTGAGACATAAGAACCCTAGTGGACCTCAGATCCATAAGAGGAGAAATTGTGTTGTGTTTGCTGGCTGAGGAAGTAGAGCAGAAAAAGAAAAAAAATTGCCTTCTGGTTTTGGTGGACCACAGGATGCCGTTTCACTCCGTTCTGTCGCAATGTTTTACATCACTGTTGTGCAAAGATACAGGGACCCCAATAACAAATGGGTTAAACAGACCCTACTAACAAAGAAGAATAAATCATATATTTTTTCCCCATTCATATTGGCAGTTAACCCACTGTTCCTCGGAAGGCCATCATTGTAAATAAAAAAATAGTTCTTAACTGACTTACCTAGTTAAATAAAATAAAAATATTAACAAGGTGGAAACTATCAGTGTTATGATGATTATAATGATAAATGGACCATAGGACTATAAAATAGCATATCAAATAGGCCTTATTTGGCACACATTGCACCTCTCACAGCATCTGCAGCATAGTCTCTCTCTGCACATAACTCTCTCAGCGCTGAGCTCGGGCTGTAAAATCTCCTGACTGGTGCATATCTGAGCTATCAGCCCCTCCAGAGAAGCATGTGCACACATACAGCCAGCCCCTCCCCACAGTGCGGCATGTCTCCCCCGTTTGACTGACAGGCATGTAGCCCTGCCCACCCATGACTGCAGCAGTCTGACCCGGCTGTCTCTGCAGTTTTATAATCACTGCTACTATTCTCCCCAACAATCATCATCTACACTACACACCCCATTCCATTGGTAGCATGAGCATCCCATTACTATACAATGCACGAATAGGGGAGGGGACGAGACGAGGTAATGTGTAGGCTAAGCAGTGCAGTAGCTATCAACCAATCCTGAAGGATTTAGTATGGTCGGCCTATCCGGCAGTATGAAATTGGTTTGAGGGGGTAGCTAAGAAAAAACCTTATGCATATAAATAACCCAAAAGATTCATAAGTCATTATGGATAGGTGTCCCGTGCTTAATATAGTAAAATAAGGCACTCGTATTAATGGTATGTGTACCATTTCATCTCATGATTAGAACGCAAATGTAAAACGAAACATAAAGCAGCTTCTTGCATGGAACACTACAGCAGTGTTGAATAATGTATGCCATTGACTGCCTAATATGACCTTGTAAGTATTTGAAGAATAAGGCACTGACAATAGCCTTTACCTGCGTGCTCTAGGTAGGAAGGCTATGAACCTTAGCCAGACCTCTTAGTACAAGCAACTGTCATAGAAAGTCTCTCCTCACAAGAACATGAGATAGTTGTGTAGTCCCAACTAGCTATCTTAAGATGAATGCACTAATTGTAAGCTGCTCTGGATAAGATCATCAGCTAAGTGACTAAAATGTAAATGTAATGAAGGCAGTCTTGAGTATGCATGCTCTGTACAATAATTAGAGTCTTATTGAATTGGTCATGTGAAGACCAAATTGAACACAATCTAGCATACTTTTCTATTATCAATAAACAAATAGGCCTAGCCCACAAACTTTCTCCCCGTACAAATGTTCTGCCATATTCTAAATCACACTTATTTAGGCTAATTACATTAGTGTGTTAAAGTGATACACCCACAAAGAAGTCTGCCGAAGACATAGCAGAGAGGTACCAACGACACTCACTAAGGTGTAATGCTGGTCACAGACTTAATCTACCTTAGTAAAATACATTGCCTAAACCCTACTGTCTATTTTACTGTAAATTGTATCGATATGTTCAAATCCACTAGGAATACAGTTTGATTCAAAATACAGGTAGAGAAAGTTGTTTTGCTAATTGAGTTCTGTTTGCTGCTGATTGATCTAGGGCATCTAAACAGCTAGGTGCCATTCCATAATGAACGAAAGGAGAATATGCATTTAAGTGCAAACAGTGGGGCAAAAAAGTATTTAGTCAGCCACCAATTGTGCAAGTTCTCCCACTTAAAAAAGATGAGGCCTGTAATTTTCATCATAGGTACACGTCAACTATGACAGACAAAATGAAAAAAATACAAATAAATCCAGAAAAATCACATTGTAGGATTTTAAATGAATTTATTTGCAAATTATGGTGGACAATAAGTATTTGGTCACCTACAAACAAGCAAGACTTCTGGCTCTCACAGACCTGTAACTTCTTATTTAAGAGGCTCCTCTGTCCTCCACTCGTTACCTGTATTAATGGCACCTGTTTGAACTTGTTATCAGTATAAAAGACACCTGTCCACAACCTCAAAACAGTCACACTCCAAACTCCACTATGGCCAAGACCAAAGAGCTGTCAAAGGACACCAGAAACAAAATTGTAGACCTGCACCAGGCTGGGAATACTGAATCTGCAATAGGTAAGTAGCTTGGTTTGAAGAAATCAACAGTGGGAGCAATTATTAAGAAATGAAAGACATACAAGACCACTGATAATCTCCCTCGATCTGGGGCTCCACGCAAGATCTCACCCCGTGGGGTCAAAATGATCACAAGAACAGTGAGCAAAAATCCCAGAACCACACGGGGGGACCTAATGAATGACCTGCAGAGAGCTGGGACCAAAGTAACAAAGCCTACCATCAGTACCACATTACGCCGCCAGGGACTCAAATCCTGCAGTGCCAGACGTGTCCCCCTGCTTAAGCCAGTACATGTCCAGGCCCGTCTGAAGTTTGCTAGAGAGCATTTGGATGATCCAGAAGAAGATTGGGAGAATGTCATATGGTCAGATGAAACCAAAATATAACTTTTTGGTAAAAACTCAACTCGTCGTGTTTGGAGGGCAAAGAATGCTGAGTTGCATCCAAAGAACACCATACCTACTGTGAAGCATGGGGGTGGAAACATCATGGGGGTGGAAACATCATGCTTTGGGGCTGCAAAGGGACCAGGACGACTGAATGGGGCCATGTATCGTGAGATTTTGAGTGAAAACCTCCTTCCATCAGCAAGGGCATTGAAGATGAAACGTGGCTGGGTCTTTCAGCATGACAATGATCCCAAACACACCGCCCGGGCAACAAAGGAGTGGCTTCATAAGAAGCATTTCAAGGTCCTGGAGTGGCCTAGCCAGTCTCCAGATCTCAACCCCATAGAACATTTTTGGAGGGAGTTGAAAGTCAGTGTTGCCCAGCAACAGCCCCAAAACATCACTGCTCTAGAGGAGATCTGCATGGAGGAATGGGCCAAAATACCAGCAACAGTGTGTGAAAACCTTGAAGACTTACAGAAAACGTTTGACCTCTTATATACCCTTTGTTGGCAATGACAAAGTATTGAGATAAACTTTTGTTATTGAGCAAATACTTATTTTCCACCATAATTTGCATCTGGATTTTTTTCCCTCATTTTGTCTGTCATAGTTAACGTGTACCTATGATGAAAATTACAGGCCTCTCATCTTTTTTAAGTGGGAGAAGTTGCACAATTGGTGGCTGACTAAATACTTTTTTGCCCCACTGTATATGTCAAGGTAAAGAAGTGGCTAAGTATTGCTGTCAATATAAACCTTTTACTTGCTAGTTTTGAGATATAGACTATAAGTTTATATGTAAGATTCAAATGTCCCGAGTTTACCCACTCTGTATAGCTATTGAATGGCTGGTGCCACTTCTGTCAATACACTTCAAGAACAACATAGTAAACAGAACCGGCATAGCATTTATATCAGTGTTTAATGTTGTGTGTTGTGTCAAGGGACTTCAAGGTGCGCATTCAGCCTCACAACAAAACCCCAAATCTCCCATCCTGGTCAGTATCTGAAGGACGCCAATTCAAGACTAATATTTCACAAAAAACGTAAAGCCAAATTTGGCAGTTGCGTGTGACACTGTGCATAATACGGAATAATACTTTCGTAACCCGACAGCGACAATGTTAACTTTACTAAAACCGAGACAGGCGGAAAGGATGAAAAGAGGAGCAAGTTTTGGTCACTAATACTATAGTATAGAAGCAATGTTGACAAGAGACCGTTAAATACAGATGGAATGTGTATTGATTGGGGGGGGTTGACTGTATGGTTCCTACATTAATCACTGCCTCCCATTTCTCAGTCAAAATTAATTTTCACAGCAGGACAAGAGATTTGGCTGTCCCTAATCCTATGATTGGGACTCGGGAGAGAGAAGCACCTTAAAGTGCCTCTGAAAAGAGAGATGGGAGCACTGAGAGGTAGAGGGGGGGCTGCCTCAGTGACAGCATGGTGGGGTGGAAACACATGGAAATCAGCAAAAAGCACACTGAAGGTTAGGAAAAATACTAGAAGTCTTTATTGGAAAATATTAGTATGTGTGGCACTGTGTGATAATAGTAATAATGCAACTACATGCAAATAATGACCAAAGGCAAGGCCCGACCATGCTCTGTAGGATTAACAGAACAGAAGCAGCATCCAATGAGTAGATGTGTATGCTACAGCACATTTTAGTACAGCAGGGACATCTCTACACAAAGATTACATTGTAATCTGCTGTTCAATGTGAAAACAAACATAATTTTTTTAATGATCATGCATTAGGTTCTAATACAAGAACATAAGGTAGAGAGAAAGCACAACCAAAGAATAAAGACACTTTGATTCTAAAAGGAGTTCTACAGCAGTGCGTGATATACACATCCCTGTAAAATGGATAGCATTATGTGGAAGTGTGTCAGACACTGGGGAGTTTGGCATGATCGTGGATCACAAAACAAATTTTAAACGGCGAGTTGAGTTAAGACTCGTAGATTCGCAGTGACAAACTAAATGGGTTAATTAAAGTAGAAGAAACAATGGCTCGTACACATGGTTAGGATTACGACTGGCCGTTTAGCCACTAGAACAGGTGCAATGGACCATCAAAGGTGGCAATTTCAGATCGTTTGAGAAATAAAGACACGCAAATTAGAATGCAGATATATTGCAGCCAGTTACTCTCCAATTGGTTTAAATGTGATTAGGATGATAGCATTTGGGAGGGGGAATGAATGTGATTTATGTTTCAAACAGGCCATCAGATATGGAAGTGGTACAATGCACCTTTGATTGAAGGGGGATGACTGGAGACAGCAATCCACAAGTTCTATCAAGCCTGGCTATAATCGAATCGGGGGCCAAGGGGTCAAAATGTATCCACTTTACAGAAATTTACAGCAGAATGTAGTCTATCCACACTGAATGGGAAAATCACAACGACATTTTATAGTAATAGGCCTAATGCTACAATGGATTATGTACTAAAGAGCAACATGACAGTTTAAATAAAGACAAACTGTTTTCTAGAGAAGGTGTTATTCTTTAGTCTGTTACACAGAAGGATACGGTATGAGTGGGAGAACTCGGGTTTTAATGCCAATGTCGTCTTCAGATGGAAAGAGGAAATGAGGAAGGGGTTCACAATACAGCTAGATGCAGAGAACAGGCAGAGGCTACGGCAGACAGCAGCAGATGATCGTTAGCTACACAATGAAGGGGACAAAGGTCTGAGAAATGCGGAATGTAGCGCCAGCCTCGATACTATGGAACAGGAAAAAAGAACACAAATAAAAGCACAATGAAATCATTGGTGCTACTGCATGTATTTTAAAATGCACGTTCATATTAGTATAATTATATAATCAGCACATATAGCCTTTTGCTGCATATGGAGGATGTTATTTTGATCAATTTGGGTAGTATGGTGTTTGCAATCGAGCAAAACAAAAGACGGTCAGTTGTGCTCATGTTTTCCCTTGAACATATTGCTAGATAGTCTCAAAATAGAGATGGGGTTTGGTTTCGGGTTTGAGACAATTTTTTTTTCTCCAAACCTACGGGATAGTGTTCTTGACCGTACTAAATGTTCCTAATAAGAAAACGCGTCGTAGGCTGCATCACATTTTAACCCACCTGTCCAGCTCCTATTGCCACGTTCAATTAGTAATTTTAGGGCGTTCATCGCATAATTAAAAATGTATACAAATATAAATGATGGATTTAGCCGATATTTAAACAAAAAAGTACAGCCTCAACCAATAACACATCTAGCTACACAACAGATTCGCTGAAGGCAACAACTAACCCACCCCACACACCATGTTGTCAAGACTCGAGGCTCGCCAACACCAAAATGGATAAACAATTGATGTCACTGATGTCATGTTCGCTAACCAGCTGTTTGGTCAGATTAAAAACAAACAGTTGTTACGGTATTAGTAAAGGGTGAAAAATATAATTAACCGTTAGTGGGACAAACGAAGCCACTCGCTAGTTAGCTAACGTTACATCCAAAATGACGGTATTCTACGGACTACGCGCGCGTCTATAACCAAAATATTAGCCTGTCCAGATAAACTAGCTAGCTGTCTTGTTCAGCTAGTTACCATTTTGTTTAGTTGCCTTGAGAGGATAACGTTTGACAATAATACGTGCAAGGTAGAACGGATGACAAAACATTAACGTTACTAATTCGTTATAGCTGTATTAGCTACATAGCTAACTATTTTGCATATGTCGTTTGACATGGTTCGATTACAACCTTCACTGCAAACCTGGATTTTATTCGCTCGAGCGCAGCTGACTGGCTGTCTGGTTAGCTCAGCAGCTAGCTTTCTGGACAGCTAGCATTATTACCTTGGCCATTGTAGATGATAGCTAGTTAGCTTTAATATTTACATATATAGAAACGAGAAGAGACAAAAATGGATAGAATAAATAAATAACTTTACCTCTATTTCTTACAGAGCCAAATACGGGAAGAACCAAATATCCGACATGTACTAACACCATCCTGGCTCCCTTTGTTGTATCTCTAGCCTGTGAGACAGATGGTCCATGGAAATGGTCCCTTCCAATCCCTGCACATTCAAACGGGACAGCCTTCTCAGCTGCATCTCAGACAAAGACCGAATGAACCAATCAATGAACACCTCTGTTCGGAAGCCTTTTCATGTGGCACCCGGGACAGCCAATCAGATTAGCGACCAGTCTTTCGCAAATAAACGTAACGTTTTATCGACGCCCAGTCTAGTCTATCTAGCTCAGATCCAGTGTTGAAAATCATTGCATTTATTTCATACCAATACACCTTACTGTCAAAAATGTACAGATTTTGCAATGTTCCTATACCCCAACTTGTTTGTTGTAGGTATATTGTAAGCAAGGCTATGACAGAATGATAAATTGTCATGCCATGGCATCCTGGCAAGACTCAAGTCTGCACCACCAGAATTAAGACAGGAACTGAGCAGAGGTGCATACTACAATGCAGGATCAGTGAGGATCAGTGGGGCGGTAGGGTAGCCTAGTGGTTAGAGTGTTGGACTAGTAACCGGAAGGTTTCAAGTTCAAACCCCCGAGCTGACAAGGTACAAATCTGTTGTTCTGCCCCTGAACAGGCAGTTTAACCCACTGTTCCTAGGCTGTCATTGAAAATAAGAGTTTGTTCTTAACTGACTTGCCTAGTAAAATGAAAGTTAGCTAGCTAACTTTGATAAAGCAACCAGAAATAACAATAGATTTTATTTCACCTTTACCTCTTCACCATTTCCATCCTATATCAGAATACTTAGGCATGATCCTGCTTTGTAGTATACCCCTCAGGTCTGACATGGGAACAGATGGAGAAGGGAGGTGAAGGGGTCATTAAACTCAGCCCCATATGTCACTCTCTACTCAGTGGTAACCCTTAGGCCACCTAGCCTACCACGATCCCTATATAATCACCTCTGGTCTTACACAAAGGACCCTAAGCTCTGCTACTGCACCCCCAGCTGTACATTCTCTCTAGGCCTTTATGGAGGTCATGCTCCAGCCGTTGGATCCCATTTACACGTAAAATTCATATATATTGACTGAACAACATTTTCACATCCCCGCTATCAAACTGACCCTTCATTTAGTGTGACACCAGTAGTCACACAGGTCATATGGTTCAAATCGGCAATAAAAGGATAACCCTTCCTATGCATTGTTCCCCAATGAGAGGTTTGGTTGATTGTGTATTCTTGGTACAAAATATGAATATTCAGACACACAAATAGCACTACACTGATCTCCAAATTCTAATTGTAATAAAATCCCCATCACATAGCTATCATCTATATATAAAAAGGTAGACCTGCACACAGAATTTTCTGAGTCAAGCCATGACATATTTGTAGAATACTGTGTGTAGGCTACGATGTTATGCAAAGTGACCTCTCAGTAGTCCTCCAGCAGGCAGCAGCTACCAGAAGTGAACTCAACACTATTGCCATACCTGTATGGCTTTAAATTGATTGCGGTACACACACACACACACACACACACACACACACACACACACACACACACACACACACACACACACACACACACACACACACACACACACACACACACACACACACACACACACACACACACACACACACACACACACACCCCTTTAAATAGTCTAACAAAGAGAACTTACATGTTCCTGAATGGCATAGAAAATATGTGATAGAACCTTATAGACAGTGAACAACATTGAATAACCTAGTATTTTACCATTCATTTCAAGGACTTACTTATTGGTCCTTACCAATGGTACTTACTTCCATGCACATTCCTTTGTGATTTCTGCTGGGAAAGGGCCCTCTGGTGGTCAGGTGTGTACTCTACAATCACAGATGTGATTTCAACTGCACAAACTAAAGGCCACTCAAATATGCAAACACCTCCTTCAGAGCTGCATAAAATACCAGCACAGAACAATTACATTTCTTTTGTAGGCTGGTAAAATATTAGCAATTCTTCTTCTGCTCACCAATGACAAGAGGACTAGCCGTGGAAATTAGCATACAGCTGTTGTGGTGCCCTAAGGATGAGCAGAAGGGCTTCAGGGTTGAGGTTACGACAGGCAGATTGCACAGCTCCGGTCTCTCCACATGTCCTCCTAACAGCCGGTGCCGCTTTGCCTTACCTTTGACCCTGTCCCTTTGTGGGTGAGGGGTCGTATTGTTCATGGAGAGAGGGATTTGTCTAGACAGCCTGGCCGAAGGCCAGAAAGGAACAATGAGTGATCAGCGGAACCTCAACCCCCATAACTTCTCGTGGTAACAGACACGCACACACATTATCATGCATACCCTTCTACACATGTGTTGCACATTGATAGATTAACACCTTTTCCATATGCACAAAGTTGGTATTGACATGCTCACAGGCCCATGCCAATGTCCTCACAGGCACCAGTCATGTACGGCACAAATGAGTGTAAAAGAGAGAGATGGGTCAGCACACAAGCATTTTAGGATTAATATCGGTAGTCACTAATAAGACATTAATCAATTTTCCCCCAACAAACAAATCATCTAGTCAAACTGGGTTAATGGAACGTGATAAGGGAGCAAACCAATTGGGTAAAAAACAATCATTCAAAGTACTTAAATAATACTCCATTTATTTAGTTTTAAAATGGTTTCCTTTTAGTTCTACAGACATATAATTTCAAGGAAGTCAGGGACTTGCAGAAGAAAGAAAATATTAACACTAATTTCTTGTTAATTTAAAAATACTGATAGTAAAATAAACAAAAATAAACCAAATAAAATAGTTAAATTACTGAGAACGGGTTGAAACAATGTTTTACTTGACAAAAAAATAAATGGTATGTGCAACCCCACTTGAGCATCGCTGCCCTAGTTTCATACAGAAAGCAATCCACTAAGCCTAAAGGCATGAGCAATGTCTTACTTTACTGACATTTAACAGAAATCATAATGAAGAGCTAGCTACACGACAAGAATGGGCTTAGAAGTGCTGCATGCAAGAGGTTTGGAATAAAAGCGTATTTTTCAGTGCTATCTGCATACAGTGGAGAAAACTGGCCAGTTAAGAGTCAAGGTGACACTGAAATGTTGATATAATTATGACATCTTCATCTAATTTCTACGGCGTTTTGCTCTGGGAGGAGAGTGATGTATTCAAGTTGAACTCAACTCATCAAGAATAAATTCAGAGCTCAAAATAATTTCATAGGTGCTAAGGAAAATAAGTTGTCAAAAGCTTAAATATCACAAGTCTCTAAGGTTAAGTATTTCGTTGACATACGTTCCATTAGACTTTGGTTCAGTTCCTGGTGTCGAGTAGGACTTTTCCCCTTTCTGTGACCAGCAGGAGTGAATTAAATGCTTCAATATAACCCTCTCATGAGGGAGACCAGGAAAGTTCATGCAGTTCAAATGGATCTGATGTGTCATATTGGACCATTGGTAAAAACTAACCAGGCCTGCAGTACTGCATGAGTAAAATAAACACAAGAACCACAGGGAGTCCTGAGGAATCAGGGTTAAAACCATTCATACATTAAATAGGTCTCTCTATAAAGCCCCCAAATGGACACAAACTCACCTGCACTTTGCTTCTTAATATCTATGTAGTAAATTCACATCTATTATTAAAATATCATTTTTTTGTAGAGACAGCAAAAATCTGCCATGCTTTAAGATAAAAGAATATACATGATTCTGAAAGAAAATAGTGCACATTCCAAGGCATTCAGGCCACCTTTGCTTTGCAATGTTCAATGGAAGATACATTTCCTCAGTTGTAAAAAGGGGGTCCCGAGAGGTTAGGAGGAGAGATATCTCATTCACACTGATATACACACAATCCATATAAATGCAACCAGTCAGCCCTGCATGGTCATACATTCACTGACTACCAGAACGACAACTGGGACACTATCAGACTGTTCTCCATAGCAACAGTTTGGCTCAACAGACAGTTGACCTGTCTTACAGTAATAGTACCGTACACAGCCTGCACTGCCAGAGGACTGCAGCAACTGCCTGAGTACTGTGTGTCTGATCACTTGCTACCCAGAGAGGAGAAAGAAGAGAACTGAACAGACCAGTGTTGTGGTTTGTTTCCTTGAATAAGACAAAAAAAATAGTTGATCTAGCTAGCTTAGAACTTGATTCAGTTACTATCTTAAACACATATGCTCCAATTATTGAAAGCAAAATTATCAATAGTACAAATTATATATATTATATATATTTTTTTTTAACTAAACACCTTCTTTAAGCACAATAGGGTAAACAACATAATCAATGTAGTTTGACCAGTGAGGGTAGAGCCAGTGTTAAAATCTTAACATATACCTAAGTGACATCTCTACTGGAGTACGGAGCAGGTCAGGTCAAGCCACCAAAGCTCCGTCACATGCCGGCGTATCATGCTGCAGACAGTGTACCAGCTGCCGTTAAGTATCGACTGTAAGCCCAATCCAGTCAGTTGGAGAATAGGACACCAGTCTGTAGTGCAGCAGATTTGAGCTACTGATACTGCCCTACCCTCATGCAGCAGCTTCAAGTCTTATGTTACAGCTAGCGGACAGACAGAACACAGTGCCTACCTACGTACGGACAACAGTCCTCAGGATCAATGAGGTCCAGGACAGGGAGAATATTGCTATGTGTTTTACTGTAACACCTCTGTATGGTTCAATCTGCACTAGTGTCTTGCCCTCTTGATTATGTATTTTAAATCCATGATCAGGGAATCATCTTTGTTAAAATGGCTTTGATATAAGGTTCTACAGTAGGTTAATAACATCAGAGGAAGTCCATGAGGCTGCGTCTCTAATTACACTATACTCCCTATATAGCTCACTCCATTTGACCAGAGCCCTATGAGGTATAGAGAATAGTGCGCTTTATAGGGAATAGGGTGTCATTTGAGACGCAACCCATGAGTCACAGGTGGTGGCTGTACCACTCAGGAAGGGCCTATGCCGTGGTAGGGAGAGGCTGGAGGGGGAGGAGAGGGGAGTAAGGAAGTCTTCAGTGCACGAGTTGCTCAGAGTAGGTATCTGTGTCTGGTGTCCTCGTCTAAAGTGAGGTCCACTACCTCCGGAGGGGACACCCAGTTGGGCTGGGGGGACACGGTAGTCCAGAGCTGGGAGGATTGCCTCGTGCTGTTGTTGAGCTGCTCCAGTGAGTTGGGCTTCCAGGCAGAGGACAGGCTCTGAATTACCCCGCCCCGAGGATGGGCACATCTGTTAAGAGAAAGGGCACAATAACACAACAAGGACATTAGAGCAATGTTAGAGAAACATTAGGGTAACAACATTATACTGACGACTTAGTAACGAAAACAGTTTGTTCATTGCAGTGCACCAGTTCCATGACAGTCCCAAGCAGCCATTGCCTTTATGAGCTGTTGACGGTGTTGGTGTTACACAGTAAAACTATATTGACCGTTTTGTTGCGGCAATAAAACATGACTGCATGACCATAACTCTTAAAGTAACATGTTGTAGAACAACACCATATAAGGATTACAGTTTTGTAGTGGTTGTAGTGCAGGTAGATCTGCCCTCGACATGTGTTCCAAGTTATGCTTTCTGAACTCACCTTGTGTTTTCTTGCACTCCTACTATTTCTACCTCACTGTCTGAGGAGGGGATGTTGATGTGGCCCTTGTGCTGAGGGGGTTCCCTGTGGGCAAGCTCTGCCTCCATGTGACCTGCAACACAAGACATTTTAGAACGTACAGGGACATGTAGAATAGCAGTACACCTCACGGACACAGACATTAACAAAAACAAAAGTCATTGAAAAATGATGCAATCCACACCTTTTCTGGAAGTTTGATGGACACAAATATCTGGTTTACTCTTCATTGCAGCAGATATCTATGTACATTTACATCTATGTCAATTGACCAAATTCATTTCTATGAAATACGTGTACGGAAAGACAAAAAATAAAAGACAAACAGAGAAAACACATTCGCAGCACCTGAAAGGAAAACACCTGTACTGTAGACAGCCTGTATCATTTCTGCTTCGAACTCCTAAAATCCCCCTTTTCAACCGTGGAGCACAGTACAAAACATATGTTTTATTCAACTGATCTTCCACCATGTTTTCATCTCTGAGATGTTGGTTCCTAGTACCTAGGCTACTGGTTGCACTAACATTATCCCTGTTAAACAATCTCCTCGCGCCTGTCAAACTGTGAGCGGATTATACAGTTAGTCTTCCCAGAGAGAGTAGACATTTTCAATGTGATATACACCGGGTTTGTAACTGACCTGCTGAGAGAGAGCACAGATGCTGTACTCTTACTGCCCCAGAGTTTGCTGCCATAGCCTGGTCCCTGTGTGTTTTTAGCCTTTCATGTGTTATCACGGTGGTCCGGCGCACTCGCTCCGCAGTCACACTTAAGTTCTCCTGGTTAGAATCAGTGTCTGAAATATCATAGTGGCACACTACGGGAGTCCCGTCTGTAGAAACAGAAAACACTTCATTATTCAAACCACGTCGTCTCTCAGGTTAGCGAACTTCAGTGCTCACAGTAGAAAGTAGCTACCTCCATTAGCACAATAATTGCATTGCTAGTATAGCAGCTCATGATAGGATTTCAGCCTTGGTATCGGAGTAGATCTGAGACATACATATCCTCACTCTACAACTTCCAATATCTTAATTGATATTCCCGATTGCTAAATGCCACCTGCCATTCATGATGAATGAAAAAAAAAAAAAATTCAGCTGTAAATATATTTGTTGCCAGACAATTAACAAGTTAGGTTAAATAGTAATAATTTAACTAATTGCCCCATAAAGAATTAGCATATAGCAAATATGCCTATATAACTGCTTTGTTTTGCTCAAATGTAAATGTTTGAATACAACATCTAGGCTATGAGCCTTATTAAAAATGTCAAGATGACGGATGTCAAACTGAAGATGTTCATAATTCATAGAATGTGTATAATCTGTGCACAGAGTTAGATGTGTAATTGGCACATATGATGTGCAACTATAGCCTATTCTGTGTGTTCTATGCATGACCTACTGATATATAGTCTGCAATTAACTCATAAACAGATTACATAATTTATTTTGGGTATCATTTTTAATGCTTTTCAAATAACAGCCATTCACAAAAACTACCAACGGATGCAATCATTACAAACTAAAAAACTGAAATGTTCTTTATACAGTTCAAAACGTTCAATTATAATGTGTATGCAATAATGCAAGTAAACAATTTAGCAGCAGTTTGACCAGTTATCAAAAACAAAAAAGCTGCTCAAAAAAAAAATGATAAAATGTAACAAAGGGTTAACTTAGTTATGTTGTAGAAAAACCCTGGTAGAGTATTGGGGGACATGCGTTGGTTGAGTGTCTGCTCTGTTCTACCCTGTAAGACAAGTCAGTTACACATAGCCTAAGCCACATGCCCAAGTGTCATCTAGACCAGGGTTTCCCAACCTCGGTCCTGGGCACCTTGCTGTGTAGTGCTAGGGCAAAAACCTGCACCCAGAGGGAGCCCCAGGACCAGGTTGGGGAAACTCTGATCTAGACAGCATACTTTGAGAGCGCAGACAGTGCAGTATGGGAGTCAAGTCAAGAGCAAAATGGGCACCAGTGTTACAGTGGATGCCAGGCACTCAAGTCTAATACAGCCACAAAGTCATGACCAAACACCCATTTCTAAAATGCATCTTAAAAATCTGATTTTAAACCAAACTTTAACCACGCTGCTAACCTTTTCCAGGCTGGTCAGGATTAGGAACAACTCCTGTTCCTCATAACTAGTGAAGATAAAAGGAACTCCAAAAGTATTGGGACAGTGACATGTTTTTGCTCCTGTACTCCAGCACCTTGGATTTGAAATGATGCCTATGCAGGTTAAAGTACAGACTGTCAGCTTTAATTTGAGGGCATATATCTGTATCGGGTCATGCGTTTACAAAATCACATTACCTTTTTGTACATGATCCACTAAAGTTGGGGGACTAAATGTATTGGGACAATTCACTTGTATTAAAGTAGTCAAAGGTTTAGTATTTGGTCACATATTCCTAGCACACAATTACATGAAGCTTGTGACAATACAAACTTGGATGCATTTGCTGATTGTTTGGGTTTCAAATTACAATAGAAATGGTAAATAATGTAGTGTGTTATATTGGAGTCACTTTTATTGGAAATAAGTTTCTAAACATGTCTACATTAATGACAAAAAGTGCTGTAATTCATAGACAGTTCAGCCAATATGGATGAAAATACACAAATTATAGCTGACAGTCTAATTTAACCTCAGTCATTGTATCATTGTAAATTCAAATACAGAGCACCCCCCCCAAAAGAAAGTGTCACTGTCCTAATACTTTTGGAGCTCACTGTAAACCAAGATTCTCTCTTTGGTAAACAATCTTGTGTGTTGTATAGCTTTATTTAACTCTGCATCATTGGACAAGAGCTTGCAAGTAAACATTTCACTATAAGGGCTACTACACCTGTTGTACTTGGCGCATGTGACAAATACAATATGATTTTAATACCGGTCCCCAATGGAAAATGACCATGAAGGTATTTGATGCACTTGTAAAAATCAGGCTCTTTTCAGCGAGCTGCTGACATGATACAATACTGTGGTAAACAAATGGAAGACCATTTACAGTACTGGGATCCAAACAGGACAAGGCGGCAAACTAAATATGTCAGATGAACTGTGCATCATGAATTTGAAGGCAGGAGACGAGAGCTGGACCAAGTCCTGTTAACATAAAACCAAAAGGAAGTTGTCACTCACTACAATTCATGAGCATACGAGCAAAGGTTTACCTTGCACACACAGGCTAATCAAAAATTATTCTTTGACATTTGACATATACATGAAGGGAAGATCACATGCAAACAGTAAAACTTTATGCAGATTAAACAGTGTGGAATTGAGAACGGTGTAGCTATATTGTATATGCAGTACATTTTCATGTGCAAATTACAATCCTCCAAAAGACCCTATTGAATATGCTTCCAGCTATGTTCCTTTAGCTATGTCCTGGATGTGTAGGTAGTGTTTGAAGTCATTCTTGTTTTTATAAGTAGCTGGAGGTTATTCAGACTCAAAAAGGCTGCATTGTCACCTGTATGTTATGTAGGCCTATGTAGAAACCAATAATCATTAACATGCGCTATACTTTTCTGGAGCCCAAACTAATATATATATATATATTTATATATATTAGTGGGCAGGAAGTGTGAAACCTGGTTTCAGTTTGATAAAAGTCATATCAATACAACTACTATTAAAAATAAAAAAAAATAAAGGCCAAATTTGCTTTAAGCACAGGCCAGATTGGCAGAAACTATTTTAAGGATATGGACAGACATGAAGCTCTTGATGTGTTAGCTCCTATTCAGCACAGAAGATCCCACACCCACGATATCCACACTAAAAGAAAGAAAAAAAAGTCTCTCCACTGCCATCATAGTATTAGGCCTAACCTTTCACAGTCAGTGCTACCACAACAGAAGTTCAGGTCAAATTAAAAAAGTATACTTCTCTAACTATATATAAAAAAGTTTAACAATGTTCTGATTTGGACATCCAATTTCAAGGAATCGTTTGGGGCAGAATATATTGTGTTAAGAATATAATGCTCTCTAGAATGTTTACTGTTAGTAAAGCTATGCCACTAAAATAAAAGGCTGTGAAAACATTGACAAGTATTTAAATCAGCGGATGTGGCTTTAAGTAAAATGGCACTATGACAACGTTCTTATTCCTAGCATTCTGTATGACAAGGCACATGCCATGAAGCAGCCCCCTGCACAAGTGACTGTCTGGGGTTCTGTAACGCACGTTATTGTATGAACTGACACAGTATGTTAGCTGGTAAACATGTATACTCTTGGAATTGGCATACTGAAAGCAATACAATGAGAGCCCTGACTTGACAGTCGGTCGATAAAATATGCATTGTCCGTGTCAATGATGCAATTTTTCCTACAAGTTGCGGTTAAAGTAAATTGGCTCCAGGAACCAATTGGATATTAAAAAACGCATTCAAAAGACTTAGATCTCACAGTGATTCAGCACCCACAGCTGCCATGAGCCACAAAGCTCACGGAGGACTTGAGTGTCACAGTCAAGGCCATGCTTACCATGTTAATTATGTAATAACACACATATTAGGGACTTCCAGTAAAATTGGAGAGTTGGTGATTAAACCCCCCTTCCCCCCCAAAAAAGTGGAAATCAGATAAGCACATTTGCCATCATCACCGTATGTGTGATGGTAGTGAAACTTTATCCATTTGGAAAATACAGCACTAAACCACTCCACAAGTCCAACAAGGGAATCTAAACGTTCAAGAGGCCGGGGTCTGGAACGTCCAGATTTCCATTTTGGGTAGCCACAGGCACTACATCAGGCAGGATGTTGTTGTTGAGGGGGTCGGGGGCCATGCTGCTCATGGTGACGTTGGCGTTCTCCCGGGCCAACATGTACGCCGCCATTGTCTCCTGCGACTCCGAGGAGGGCAGGAAGGAGCTGGACGGACGCGGCGCCCTGTGGCGGTGCCGATGGAGCCGCCCGGGGGCGTCGCTCGAGTGGATGGACGAGTCGACGCTGTCGTCCGAGTCGAGGCGCGTCAGCTTCTCCATCCAGACGCGGAAGCGCTCTTCTGTCTGCCGCTGCATCACAGCGAAGCGAGTCATGGCCTCCTCCAGCACGCTGCCAATGCTGTTCCTGTCCCACGAGCCACCGCCGTCCAGCAGGCCCTGCATCTGAGCGCTCACTCTGGATCCCTCCGCAGCTTTAAAGACATTGAGGCCAAGCCATAAGAAACACAGTAGCACTTCATGTTCGCTGGTGGACTGTTTGTTTTATTTATAGTTATTAAAAAATTGAAAAATGACAAGTTTCGTTGACGTGCAGATCGACTTTTTCATGCTGATGGACTACGTTCATGCAGTTGTAGCAGTCAGGTCTGTGTACGGAATGCAGTAATGGTTGATAAAATGGAGTCCTATAGATCCACTATAGACAGAAATTGGTTTTAAGAGATTTAATTGCTGTAACTCATTGTAGCAAGTGTACTGAAGATTTACTGTGCATAGTTTGTGATAAGATAAACTTTGTAGTTGTCTAACTTTGTACGCAAATACAGCGTAAGAAATAACCCATACAGACACAGCACCAAGCACCATGGTTTTGACATTTCTCTTTGGACATCAAATGTACAGCTAGACATGACTTATTTGAACTAGCAACAATTTCAAAATGCAATTCACATAAAAGATGTCTACCTACGCAGATCTAGAAGAGTTATGTAGTTGTGGTAATCAAGGAAAGCGTGAAGGGGGAAAATGTCAGTGACAGCTGACTATTGCCATGTTCGCTACAAATTATCTTACAAACTACAATATCCCTGCTTGAGTGCAGGCAGAGCAATGCACCACCAACTCAATGTTGTGGCAGTGATTTAACCCAGTCTAAATTAGAACAACGCTACCTCAAACTAATATCAATGTTGTCACCCCAATGCCAAGATGCAATGTCAAAACTCACTTTATCAAACCAGATAGCAACATCATTGAAATACCAATGGAAATGACTCAATATAAAGTCACGAGTTTAAAGCAATATAGATCTTCATTTGATCTACAGTACTAGTCATACTGTATTTGAGCCATTGTACTCATTGAAGTTGAGTAACACATCCGTAATGTAAATCAAATCTGTCCCTCCAATTATCAGGAAATCAAGTCACAGGAAGTCAAAAACAAGGGCCACCAATAAAACAATGTACAATTAACACAAAAACACAAGATAATTAATCTTAAGTGTTGTCAAATATATCCTATCCTATGATTGATTTTTTGCCAACTTCGACAAGATTCTGTGGTTAACTAATGCATTTTAAAATGAGGACATCCTAAAAGGTGCCTATTACACTTGAAGCATCTGTTTAACAGTAATCCAGAGCCTTGACTAACAACTACATCAAGACCTACTGCGCTGAAAACATGCACTGGAGCCTAGGGGAATCTCAAAGGGCGACAATCAAATAATTCAACAGAAGTTCTCAACCGAACCAGCACGATAAGGTGCTACGTGGCAAAGGTATGTTGAATTAATGGAAGGCTCTGGGGATGGAGACATCTCATTCCATTAACCCTCAATCTCTATTTTGACCGAGGACAGGAAGAAGTCAATCACATTACAATGGACAGTGGAGCCTTCGATGTGAATGACAGATTTACTACTATGTTTATGTCATAGCTTTGAGATACTCCTGTATGTTTATCACAAGGTTACTACCACACAGTGAGGTCATATACTGTTGTAAAAAAAAGCTCGCTATGGCAGTACAGACTGGAAAAGTAGAAATAAAACAATGACCCAATTGTAACTCAGTAAATGGTATCTACATTCCACACAACATGCAAACAATGAGAGTTTAAAAAGAACACTTCCTACAGGTGGATTACGTGAAGACGTGATGGGTTGTAACCTTCAAAATGCATGGTGAATGGAGACAAATGAACAGTTATTAAAACAATTAACATTCAGTGATGCCTGTGCTAGAAGCCATTGAAGATTAGCAAACATTCATAAACAGAAGCGTCAGTGTGTTTGCATATTGGCCGGGGATGCTATGGTTACTCGACATCTCTGGTAAACGTATGTGAAATGATTCATGTGAGATGTCTGTTGCAACTGTTTACGAGAAATTGTCAAAATTACCTGTGATGTCTGTAGTAAATTGTGATTATTACCTTACGGTGCACTAAATGTGGGTTACTTGGAATCCCTGTAGTACATGGGTCTTTCTATAGACTAGGGTACCAGGATTTCCTATGCTGGAAAACTTAAGTAATTGATAAGCCATTTTTTTCATGTCATTACATTAAGGGGGGAAAATACAGTAGCCATTTCACATAAAATTCACGAGTTGATTTAAAACCTGTTTATCCCTTTGTCATGATTGGTATCTTGACAGATGTCCAAAAATCATGTGACAAAACATTAGTTTTCTGTCCTTGCATTTGTGGCAGTGTAAGTTGTCCTGATATCATATATTTTTCATGAATTAGTTCAATTAGACATTGAACCCTGTAGTTGTTCTGTTTCGAGATTCCAGAACTGCAATGTAACTACTTAAAAATGTTGTGTCTCCTTGTGTAATGGGGTGAAAACAGTTTATGGGCACACAAATCTCCCCAAAATGTATGTGATTGCAGAATTGAATGCTTCTAACAGAAAGAAAGAGTCACCTTACCTTGATACTGAAAATCTAAAGCTCGAATCATTAACGTGGTTCTTCAATAATTATGCATAATGCATGTTGGATGCGTATTTGGTGTCCAGCTGTTTAATTATACTGTGATATTTTCACACATCTGATTCAGGAAGGAATTTTCTGAATGACGAACAGCTGTTGTGAAAGCACAGGTGATGAAACAGCGCAGGTGCTGGAAAAAGGTGTCCGCAAAAGAAATGCCCAAAATATTTAGGGTCTCATTCCTTATTCTGGTGAAGACCGTTGTGCCTGGATCTACATTGGATCTAATATCCATGGAAAATTGATGTTGATAATCTGTTGTCTGCTAGAGTTAGAGAAAGGGTCTCATTAGATTTAACAGAAAGTGTCAGAGTAATGAGTATGTTTTTGTGCCTTGGATTGGACGAGTCTACTGTTTGCAATTGCGTAGGATAGACAATTGTGCAACACCCAACTCTGTTCATTATTCTGGATAATAATGACAAATGATCAGGCCTAATAGGCATCTTCACAATATGATCTGGTAATGAAATAACATGACAAATACATGTTAGTTTCCATGATACACCTGCAATTTTAAGCAATACAATGCACTTGAAGCAGCCTACCTAAACTTGAAGAACAGATATTCAAGTACTAGAATATGCCTACCTTGAAAAATCTGACATCTACTAGAATATGGTGCTTGAAAAGTCCTTGTAAATGATTGTAGCCAGTTAATAAGTTCTCCTGCTCCCTGATAATGTGCGATTTCCTTTTGGATCCATTTTGTGAGAGATGTGGCCACTTCCTTTTCTTTCCAACCACTTCAATTGATGGGTGTTGCGCTACTCTGTTGCGGTAAAACCACGTAAAGTGATTATGAAGACGACAAGATCGAATGCTGGCATCAACTTGGCTTTCCATACAAATCCTTCCATTATAAAAGGAACTGGGGTTTTAGCCACTCATGACAAAATCAGCCTGGCTTTATGTGTGCCTGCGTCGGGCCACATAGGACAGAGAAAAACCATACATTCATCCACTTCATTTGCCTAGTTAAATCAAGGTTAATTTATTTTATTTACCTCACTATTTTTATTTTTTAAATAATAGTCAGTCCACAGTATTCTCACATTTTAGAATGCCATTTTAATATCAATGCCAAATTCTTAGTGGTAATGGCCTAGTTTGACAGTTCTATATTATGCCTTATATGTTCAATTATATAAATTAAACAATTGTATAACACTGAGATCCTTGAAAAGTACAAAGAAGGGCTTGAAAACATATCTGAAAGACCTTGAATATGACTTGCCAATGTCTGTATAAACCCTGCTTTAAGAATGTATAGTCCTGTTGTAGTATATATGTAGAGTTATGGGGCAATTGGCATACTCATCCAAGTACACGTGGAACGGCATAAAACGTATTTTTATTTCAACCCATCTTGAAATGTTTATCCCAACGTCATACCTTGGCCCCATTATTTATAGAAAGACCCAAATGCATTAAACATGGGATACAGTGTCTCCGTAAAAGTAGTCGGACCCCTTTACTTTTGTGATAGCCTTATTAGAAAATTGATTAAAATTGTTACACCCGCCCCCCCCCTCAATCTACACACAATATCTCATAATGACAAAGCAAAGAGTACATTTTTTTAATGATTGAAAATGCATTAAGAATAAAAAGTGAAATCTCACATACGGTAAGTATTCAGACCCTTTACTCAGTGCTTTGTTGAAGCACCTTTGGCAGCGATTATAGCATTGAGTCTTCTTGGGTATGATGCTACCAAGCTTGGCACACCTTTATTTGGGGAATTTCTCCAATTTGTCTCTGCAGATCCTCTCAAGCTCTGAAGTTGGATGGGGAGAGTTGTTGCACAGCTATTTTCAGGTCTCTCTAGAGATGTTCGATCTGGTTAAAGTCCGGGCCCTGGTTGGGCCACTCAAGGACATTCAGAGACTTGTCCCGAAGCCACTCCTGTGTTGTCTTGGCTGTGTGTGTAGGGTTGTTGTCCCGTTGGAAGGTAAAACCTTTGCCCCAGTCTGGGGTCCTGAGCACTCTGGAACAGGTTTTTTTCAATGATCTCTCTGTATTTTGCGCCGTTCATCTTTCCCTCGATCCTGACTGGTCTCAAAGTCTCTGACGCTGAAAAAAAAAAAAAACATTCCCACAGCATGATGCTGCCACCACGCTTCACCATAGGGATGGTGCTAGGTTTCCTCCAGACGTGACGCTTGGCATTCAGACCAAAGAGTTCAATATTGGTTTCATCAGACCAGGTAATCTTGTTGTTCATGGCTTCCGTCTGGCCACTCTACCATAAAGGCCTAATTGGTGGAGTGCTGCAGAGGTGTTTGTCCTTCTGACAGGTTCACCCACACCCACAGAGGGACTCGAGCTCTGTCAATGACAATCGGGTTCTTCGTCACCTCCCTGACCAAAGCCCTTCTCCCCCGATTGTTCAGCTCGGCCTGATATTTGAGTTTTTAGTTTTTACATTTAAGAATGACGGAGGCCACTGTGTTGTTGGAGACCTTCAATGCTGCCGACATTTTTTGGTACACTTCCCCAAATCTGTGCCGACACAATCCTGTCTTCGAGCTTAACAAACAATTCCTTTGACCTTTGGGCTTGGTTTTTGCTCTGACATGCACTGTCAACTGTGGGACCTTATATAGACAGGTGTGTACCTTTTCAAATCATGTCCAATCAATTGAATTGACCACAGGTGGACTCCAATCAAGTTGCAGAAACATCTTAAGGATGATCAATGGAAACAGGATGCACCTGAGCGCAATCGAGTCTCACAGCAAATGGTCTGAATACTTATGTACATAAGGTCTTTGATAATTTTTTAATACATTTGCAAACACTTCAAAAAAACCTGCTTTTGATTTGTCATTATGGGGTACTGTGTGTAGATAGAGGAGGATATATATATATATGTTTTTAATCCATTTTAGAATAAGGCTGTAACGTAACAAAATGTGGAAAAAGGGAAGGGGTCTGAATACGTTCTGAATGCACCGTATGTGTGGTGAATATTACCCCGTGGGGGTTGAGTTAAATGTGTCTGGTGGTGATTGTTACCCGGGATGTCTGTGGTGATTGTTACCCGGGATGTCTGTGGTGATTGTTACCCGGGATGTCTGTGGTGATTGTTACCCGGGATGTCTGTGGTGATTGTTACCCGGGATGTCTGTGGTGATTGTTACCCGGGATGTCTGTGGTGATTGTTACCCGGGATGTCTGTGGTGATTGTTACCCGGGATGTCTGTGGTGATTGTTACCTGGGATGTCTGTGGTGATTGTCTTGCCGCCTGATGTCTCGTCGTCGTCTTCAGAGGAGCTGGTGCTGGAGTCACAGGTGAGGTCGCTATCGCTCGTACTACTGTCCTGCAGCAGGTTGTATTTCTTCCTTGCCGCCGCCTCACGCTTCTGCCTAAGCAGCCGAATACGCTCCTTGTGCTTTTGGCTCCGGTGACCTTTGACTTTAGCCAGCCGGCCGTTGGTCTGCTTCTCAACGCCTGCTCCTCCCACCACAGCGGGCTGGCAGCGGTTTTTCTTGGCTGCCATTGTGTTGGTTGACATCTCGCTTTCAGAACGTGAACGACGGGACTTTCGCCCACTTGATGCAGATGTTTGACCCCCTGCTGCAAGTCTGGTGTCGGCCCCGGGCTCTGTGGAGCCCCCCTCCACTGTCACACGCGAGGCGGATCCCTCCTCACCAGAGGAGAGTGTGTCCGAGTCGGCCAGGTGGCCGCTGGAGGAGGGCGAGAGCATGCAGGGGTTGGAGGAGTCACTCTCGTAGGCACGGCCCGAGGTGGGCTTGTCACTGCCGGTGGAGGCGTGCGGAGACTCAGGGGAGTTCCTTCTCAGCTCCATCATGAGGCAGGGCATTGAGAGAAGGCTAGGCTCACCCTCAGTCTGCAGGGGGCTGTCCCCCTCCTTTTCTCCTGGAGGAGAGCTGGTGGTCTCTGTTTTAAGGGGCTCCTCCTGCTCCCCCCTGACAGCAGCAGCTGACCCCTCCTGCACGGGACGCTCTGGGAAGATCTCAGCATTGACAAACTCCTCTGTCTTCTCAGTGTCTGCCATCTTCCTGCTAGTTGAGCGTAGGACCCCGTGGTCTGACTGTTTTAAACAGGTGGGCCAGGACAGGAACTCACCTGGAAGAACAATATACGATATCACAGAGATTTAACTTTGGTTCAAAAAGACCTACTCTTGCACCCACTATAATATTGATATATCTTTAAGACTAAACACATTAGAAATTAATCATCCTCTTTCAGGATCTTTAAAATGACGCAGCACAACAGACCGATTTATGAAAGGTGTAACTCAGTGTTTTCCAACTCTGGCCCTCAAGTACCTCCAACAACACACATTTGTCTTGTAACCCCAAACAAACATACCTGATTCAACTTATTGAGGGCCTGATGATTAGTTGACAAGTTGAATCAGGCATGTTTGACAGGGTCAACAATAAAAATGTGTACCTTTTGGAGGTAGATGAGGACAGGAGATGGGAACCACTGAAAACGTTTCAATGAAGTACCAGTAGCCTACAACAGTAGCAAAAGGCAATTTAGCACTAATTAATCTGGCTGCATTTACAGCTGTAGTGGGGTGTGTTTACATTTGAGTCATTTTGCGTACGTTCTTGTGCAGAGCGACTTACTGGACCAAAGCTCTTAACCGCCAGGTTATCTGCCGCTCAAAAACCAATAATGAATCAAAAGGGTAACATGGGTTTTTGGTAGCATTCTCACATAAGGTTATCACCTAGATGCTGGCAACATCTATTCTACTGGTTTAGCTTTGAACCCCCCACATGTGGTCAGCTTACAAATATCAGCTGGTTCCAAACATATGTTACCATTGTGTGGAATGTTGGTCACATACCTGTAGGGAGAAGACGCCTACAAATAGTGACCCTCTTCTTTCAAAATGTATAATGAACTCTTCATTGCTCATATTCACAGCATTCCACCAAAATACACCTAAACTTAAGATAGATGTGGCCCAGCTGGTAGATTGTCGTTGAATATATTACTCAAAGTTGTGCTATGGTGCTTTCAAGAAAACTGGGAACTTGGGGGGGGGGGGGGTCTTATCATGATGCCAGAGTTTACGACTTGGAATTCCGAGTTGGATGACCGTTCAAAAAGTTCCCAGTTGGAGCTGGTTTTTGTCCGAATTCCCAGTTAATTTCAATGCACTTAAGTCGGATATTTCAGAGTACCCCAGTTGTTATGAACGCAGCATTATAACAGTAGTTCTGTGGCTATATATAATGGTGTCATAACACCACTGTGTGGGCAACAACGAAACTCAAGTCCGGGGTTCTTTGCGCCACACCTTCCGGTAGCCTAGGAAAAGAGCAAGCTCAGACAGAGCCTCATCTATCAAGTATGAATAACATCACTGACCGTTTTAACAAAAAAACGAAATGTTGACCTACGTAGCTACCTGGATTGCTAGCTCGACAACATAACAAACAATTAAACGCCACTATCAACTGGCTGGCTAGCAAGCAAAACATATGAAGCTAACGTCAACTACGCTAAACATAAACCAGTATCGCGGAAGCTGGCTTCCTTCATCCTTTACCAGTGTTAGCTATCTAGCTTGATGGTAGCTTACCCGTCTGGCTAGGTAGCTAGCTAACAGGGAAATTATTTAGGCAATCTATGGTGAGGGCTTCGTTGGCTATCGAGCTATGACTAACGACGTTAACTTGCTTAGTAAACTAACTTGCTTAGTAAACTAGCTTCCCATAAAACGAGTTGGAGTTGCTAGGGGGATTTCTAAACATAGTCCACCACCCATGCATGTATTTGTGATACCGCTAGCACGAACTCGATAGGCAGCTAGTTAGCTACCTAAAATGGAAGCGACGTATGCTAACGACGATTCCATTTTAACCCAGCCCAGCAGCTAGCCAGCCAGTTCGCACTGACGGCGTAGCTAATTTGCTGCCTAAACTAGCAACTTACTTGTGTATTACGTTATACGTTTGTTTCTTCAGTGTCCGACTTCTGTGACATCTTCATTAATTTGAACGTATCACGCACGCGAGACATACAACTAATAAAGTAAATGTGGCTTGTAAAGTGAACCTTGGTCCACTAGCTAGCTACTTATTTCAAAATGTCCCCATCAGCCGTTGTTCACATACAAATGTGTGCGTCACTTCCATGCGTGAGTAACATAGAAAAATAATTAGCGCCTCCGTGAGTCTTGGGAGAGGTATGCCGCGTTTTGGACAACTGGGAACTTCACTGGTAAAAATAGTTTAACGGTCACTCCGAATTCAAAATCGGAAACTCAGGCATCTTTCTAAAGCTCCGATTTGAAAATCACGTGTGACATTAGACCTAGTTTTTATAACATTTCCCGACAAGATAGACCTGCCAAAGGGGATGCAGTTGCAATCTACTGCAGTGATAGCCTGTAGTCATACTATCCATGTCTGTGCCCCCAAAATTATAGTTTTACTTTTTAAAATCCACCTTTCCAGAAACAAGTCTCTCACAGTTGCAGCTTGTTTATAGACCCCCAATTCACACAATATGTGAATTGATTGCCCCCATCTAACTTCAGAGTTCGTACTGTTAAGTGACCTAAATTGGGACATGCTTAACACCTCGGCCATTATACAATCTAAACTACATGCCCTCAATCTAAACACAAATTACCAAGGAATTTACCAGGTACAACCCTAAATCTGTAACCTCTAAATACACCTCTGCTGTCTTCAACCAGGATCTCAGCGATCACTGCCTCATTGTCTGTGTGCGTAATGGGTCTGCGGTCAAACGACCACCCCTCATTACTGTTAAATGCTCCCTAAAACACTTCAGCGAGCAGGCCTTTCTAATCGACCTGGTCCGGGTATCCTGGAAGGATATTGACCTCATCTCGTCAGTAGAGGATGCCTGGTTCCGCTTTAAAAGTGCTTTCCTCACCATCTTAAATAAGCATGCCCTATTCAAAAAATTGAGAGCTAAGAACAGATATAGCCCTTGGTTCACCCCACACTGCCCTTGACCAGTACTTTTCAGGGAAGTTCGGAACCAATACACTCAAGTCAGTTAGGAAAGCTAAGGCTAACTTTTTCAAACAGAAATGTGCATCCTGTAGCACTAATTTCTAGCTGCCCACTGCACTGAGGATAGGAAACATTGTCACCACCGATAAATCTACAATAGTCGATAATTTCAAGAAGCATTCTACTACGGTTGGCCATGCTTTCCACCTGGCTACCCCGACCCCGGCCAACATCTCAGCACCCCTTGCAGCAACTCCCCCCCCCACTTCCCCTTCACCCAAATCCAGATAGCTGATGTTCTGAAAGAGCTGCAAAATTTGGATCCATTCTGTCAATTACCACATTTTTATCGGCAGACTCAATAGCCTTGGAACCTCAAATGACTGCCTCGCCTGGTTCACCAACTACTTCTCAGATAGAGTTCAGTGTGTCAAATTGGAGGGCCAGTTGTCCGGACCTCTGGCAGTCTCTATGGGGGTGCCACAGGGTTCAATTCTCAGGCAGACTCCTTTCTCTGTATATATCAATGATGTTGCTCTTGCTGCTGGTGATTTTCTGATCCACCTCTACGCAGACGACACCATTCTATATACATCTGGCCCTTCTTTGGACACTGTGCTAACAAACCGGCAAAACGAGCTTCAATGCCCTACAACACTCCTTCCTTGGACTCCAACTTATTTTAAATGCTAGTACAACTAAGTGTATGCTCTTCAACCGATTGCTGCCCGCATCTGCCCGCCGACTAGCGTCACTACTCTGGACGGTTCTGACTTAGAATATGTGGACTACAAATACCTAGGTGTTTGCATTTACATTACATTTACATTTAAGTCATTTAGCAGATGCTCTTATCCAGAGCGACTTACAAATTGGTGCACTCACCTTAATGTGAGTCTGGAAGGAGAGTCCAAAATCCAAAATCAAATCTAGAATCAGCTTCCTATTTCACAACAAAGCCTCCTTCACTCATGCTTCCAAACATACCCTCGTAAAACTGAATATCCTACCGATCCTTGACTTTGGCGATGTCATTTACAAAATAGCCTCCAACACTCTACTCAGCAAACTGGATGTAGTCTCACAGTGCCATCCATTTTGTCACCAAAGTCCCATATACTACCCACCACTGCGACTTGTATGCTCTTGTTGGCTGGCCCTCACTACATATTCGTTGCCAAACCCACAGGCCCCAGGTCATATATAAGTCTTTGCTGGGTAAGCCCCACCTTATCTCAGCTCATCAGTCACCATAGCAACACCCACCCGTAGCACACGCTCCAGCAGGTATATTTCACTGGTCATCCCCAAAGCCAACACTTCCTTTGGCCGCTTTCCCTCCAGTTCTCTGCTGCCAATGACTGGAACGAATTGCACAAATCACTGAAGCTGGAGTCTTATATCTCCCTCTCTAACTTTAAGCATCAGCTGTCAGAGCAGCTTACTGTACCTGTACACAGCCAATCTGTAAATAGCACAACCAACTACCTCATCCCCATATTGTTATTTATCCTCTTGCTCTTTTGCACCCCAGTATCTCTACTTGCACATCATTATCTGCACATCGATCACTCCAGTGTTAATGCTAAATTGTAATTATTTTGCCTCTATGGCCTATTTATTGCCTTTACCGACCTACTCTTCTACATTTTCACACACTGTACATAGATTTTTCTACTGTGTTATTGACTGTATGTTTGTTTATGTGTAACTCTGTATTGTTGATTTTGTTGCACTGCTTTGCTTTATCTTGGCCAGGTCGCAGTTGTAAATGAGAACTTGTTCTCAACTGGCCTACCTGATCAAATAAAAAGGTGAAATAAATAAACAAAGGTTAAGTATGGAACCATGGTTATGTGAGCTATATGGATCGCTCCAATATATTGGTATCACTCCGCAGGGAGGGACACATCCGAGGTGAGGATTTACAGATTTACTCCAGTATAGACCTTTGTCACGGCTGGGGTCTGCCTCTATATATAGACCCCATGGCCGCTACACATGTTCTCTACATCATTTTTGAGGCGCCTCTAGCACCGTAGAGGATTGGAGTGATCCACATAGAGCACATAACAGTGGTTACAGTACGTAACCTATTGGTATCCCAGTACCAGATTTAGTTTGTGCTAGAGGGACCTGGCCAGCCAGCAGCAAAATCCCAGTGCGGGACAGAGACGCAGGGGCCGTCAATGTGGAAAGGGGGGTCCCGGCACAATTCCCGGAAGCGGAGGTGCCACATTTACCAGATAGTACCCAGCAAAGGAGCAAGAGGAAGCCCAGCTGTCCGCAGTACAGATATCAGCGAGGGGCACTCCTCTCAGTAGAGCCCGGGATGCAGCCACACCTCGTGTTGAATGTGCCACCAGAGATCCCAGCAGTGACCTGCCAGCCAGGCAGTATGCTGTCGTAATTGTGTCCATGATCCAGTGAGAGAGCCTCTGCTTTGATATCCAAGCCACCAGGATTCTCTCACCATAGCAGACAAAGAGCTGGTCTGTTGTTCTCACTGACCGTGTCCGCTCCACATAGGCAGCCAGTGCCCGCACAGCATGCCAGAGGAAGGCCCAGACCCCCCCAACACTGCTGGGGGGGTCGTAAGCAGACAGGATAAAAGGGATGTTCACATGCCTGTCTGACAGAACCTTCGGGAGGAATGAAGAGTTGGGGCGGCACTCAGAACATACCCGAAAGAGCATGGAGCTCACCCATCCTCTTCATGGAAGTAATTGCTACCAAGAAAGCCACCTTCATAGAGAGGTGTTTCAGGGAGGCAGACTCCAACGGTTTGAAAAGCGGCTTTGCCAAAGCTGCCAAGACCATATCCAGATCACCATTGAGCGAGTCCTAGGTGGATGCAGGGGACAAACCCCCTTCATAAACCTGGAAACCAAGGGATGTTACCCCACTGGCCTGTCCATCCACCACACATGGCAGGCAGATATAGTGGCCAAAAACCCTCTCAGAGTAGTGGCTGCCAAGCCCTCATCCAAGCGAGACTGCAGGTATTGGAGGACATACTGCACCCCGCATCACTCGGGCACAACCTCAATAACAGGGCAACAAGAGCAGAACAACCACCAGTGCAACTGGTATGTCACAGTTGTAGCCGGTGCCCTTGCGCTCTGCATGGTGTACATTACGCCCTCCTGTAGTCCTAACATGGACCATTGGTGTAGTTCAGCAGCCAAGCCCATAGACTGAGGCGGTGCAGTCTCGGATGCCAGAGTTTCCCCGGCCTGAGACAGCAGGTCAGTTCTCAGGGGCAGTTGCCAAGGTGTCCCAGACAACAGAGACAAGAGAAAGCTGAACCAGGGTCGCCTGGGCTAGTATGGGGCCACCAGCAGCAGACGATGTTCCGCCATCCTCGTCCTGTCCAGCACAGTCTGGATCAGGGGAAAAGGGGGAATGTGTAAAGCTCTATCCCTGGCCAATCATGAGCCAGAACATCCAAGCCCAGAGGCCCTAGTGGCTCCGACATGGAGTCCCACAGGGGGCAGTGTGCATTGTCCAAGCAAACAGGTCCAGCTGCGCCCTCCCGAACTTGTCCCACAGGTGCTGCACCACCTGGGGATGTAAGCTCCAGTTCCAAGGTGGTGGGCCATCCCTCGAGAGCATATCCGCTGCCACATTCTGGATGTCAGGTATGTGAATGTGACAGGATGACGGTGGTGCTTTGGGTGCAGCCGGAGGGAGTTGAACCACCGTTGAAGAGGCTGGAGATGGAGCAGGCCCAGGGGAATCAGCAACAAGGCCGCCGTCAACAAACCCAACAGGCGTTGGCAGGCCAGGGTAGATAGAACCCACCCCTGCCGAAAGTGGGCAAGATAAGATCGCCTAAACCCTTCTGGTGAGCTCACGAGGACTAAGTCCAGTTCCATGCCAATAAAGGCCACCCTCTGGGTGGGCGTCGGATGACTTTCTTGTCAATACAGTAATTCCCAGTCCGCCAATGTGGGTCAGGAACATGTGAGAGGTGCCACGACAGCGTCCATGCACTTTGTGAAAGTGTGGGGTGCCAAGGAGAGGCCAAAGGGAAGCGAATCGGAGGTACTACCAATGAGCTGGGTGAACAGGAACATGGAAGTACGCATCCCTCAGCATTGTGGACAACACCCAGGGGGACTCCACACCCTCCTCCCACTTTGCCCTTTGAGACCAGGAGAAGCGGTTGAGGCCGGTGAAGAGTGTGTCAGGGATCCTGCCGGGGCCCTCCTCTCATCTGGCGCCCCAAGCGCCTGGGTCCCCCAGGCATGTCCCTAAGGCGGTGACGGTTGACAGGTTGTTGCTCCACCGCACACGCTGTGCACCTCCCCGCTGTCGTTCCTCAGCACAAGGCGATGGGGCAGGAGAGGGACCCCACTGTTATTCGGGTGCAGGTGGGTGGCAACGGTCTGTCTGCCTAGGACCCAGGGCCTGAGGAGGGGGCATGAACTGTCTCAGGGTCTAACTGTCCCTACGAACCTTATCGGTCTGCTCCAGAAAGTCATCAACCCATGGGCCAAACATCAGCCCTGGGGTGATGGGGAGAGTGGCAAATGTGCTCTGGACAGCAGCTGGCAGACGGGATTGGGCCAGACAGAGATGGTGCTGGGAGGTAACCACCTGTGCCATGGCCCGTCCGTTGGCGCGGGCCACATCCCTCTGGAGCAGTGAAAGCAGGCGAGACACCTCCATCGCTTCCTGGAGGAGCTCCTCTGTGCCCTCCTGCAGCCGGGGCAACAGAGTCTGCAGGTAGGCCTGCAGCAGCATGGTCGCGTTGGTAAGGTGGCCAAGAGAGCAGAGGGAACCATATGTGGCTTTCAAGTCCACATCAAAGACTCTGGGGAGTCCCGGCTTTAGTCACGTGTTCAGCCCTATAATCTCCCGGTCCAGGAGGACCATGGCAGCTATCATGGTGTCCATGGTAGGGTACTCCCAGAAGACGATTGACTCTGCGCCTGCAACATAACTCCATGGTCCAGTCTCTGCTGTGAGTTGGAAGTGCCCCTGGCAGAGGCCCAGCTATCCTGCAAGGCCTCGCAGACTCAGCAGAGACGGGGACAGATGGAGAAACATCATCATCATTGTCCACCAGTTTTGATGTCCAGTGAAGTGGCTACCCGAGTGAGTAGGCTCCTGGGGAGTGGTGAAGCCCTTCTGCTTACTTCTGATGGCATGTCAGCCTGGTAGCCCCGCTCACTGTGGTGTACAGTGCCAGTTTCATCCCCCAGGATCAGCCTACCACTGGCCAACAAGGAACAGCTGTTGTTGCCATCGAAGCGATCAACCTCCTGACGCAGGGAATGCGCCCTCTGTTCAAGGTGGTCCGAGCGGCCGACTCCTGCCCCCGTCCAGGACTGGCAGCAGATGGGCTTTGCCTGCGTTGGCTCCGGCAACACTTCCTGGGAGGGGTACTGGGCCCAGTAGAGGGACTAGCAGCTTCCCCCAGGGGGGAAGCCTCCCTCACACCTGTCACAAAGGGAAGTCATAAGCTCAGCCAAGCCAACAATGCCACGGAGCAGGTGCCGAAGCCCTGGGGGAGCTTATGTTGTGACCCGATTGGAGGAATAGGAACCTGGTCAGGGAAGAATTACCCAGTACCTCTGCAAAAAAATGAGGAAGACCCGTGTGGAAAAGGCAGGCAGACAAAAAAACAGCAACCAGCTAATGGATTGGATTTATTTGTTTTACACCAACTGCAAAATTACATAACCGGTTTAATATCCAAGCAGTAAAAACAGCACCTACGTTAAGGAACTCCAAAGTTATTGTCTCAACGTAGTGGAAAGCCCACCACGATACTCTTACACTCTGCAGGGGAAAGAACAAGAAAAAAACCCACAGGGCAGCATGTTAAAGCAATTCACAACACACATATAGAACAAGCCAGTCGGCAAGTTGTGGAAGGTAAATTACAGTTTGTGGCAGCAAGAGCCATAGTAATGGATGCACACGAAACACAAGTATGACAAACCACGGGTGGAAGATACAGATCAACCACGCGCAGCAGGTGGAGCACTCAAGAGGGGCTGGCCATGTGGCCAACTGCTCCAGGCTGCAAACAGCCAGTGACTTACCAAGCGAACTTCAGAAAGTCTGTACCTAATCAAATCAAATGTATTTATATAGCCCTTCGTACATCAGCTGATATCTCAACGTGCTGTACAGAAACCCAGCAGAAACCCTAAACAGCAAGCAATGCAGGTGTAGAAGCACGGTGGTTAGGAAAAACTCCCTAGAAAGGCAAAAATCTAGGAAGAAACCTAGAGAGGAACCAGGCTATGAGGGGTGGCCAGTCCTCTTCTGGCTGTGCCGGGTGGAGATTATAACAGAACATGGCCAAGATGTTCAAATGTTCATAAATGACCAGCATGGTCAAATAATAATAATCACAGTAGTTGTCAAGGGTGCAGAAAGTCAGCACCTCAGGTGCTAAACAGTTGAAACTGGAGCAGCAGCACGGCCAGGTGGACTGGGGACAGCAAGGAGTCCTCATGCCAGGTAGGCCTGAGGCATTGTCCTCGTGCTCAGGTCCTCCGAGAGAGAGAAAGAAAGAGAGAAAGAGAGAATTAGAAAGAGCATACTTAAATTCACACTGGACACCGCATAAGACAGGAGAAGTACTCCCGATATAACAAACTGACCCTAGCCCCCCGACACAAACTACTGCAGCATAAATACTGGAGGCTGAGACAGGAGGGGTCAGGAAACACTGTGGCCCCATCCGATGATACCCCCAGACAGGGCCAAACAGGAAGGATATAACCCCACCCACTTTGCCAAAGCACAGCCCCCACACCACGAGAGGGATATCTTCATCCACCAACTTACCATCCTGAGACAAGGCCGAGTATAGCCCACAAAGATCTCCACACGGCACAACCCAGGGGGGAGGGCAACCCAGACAGGAAGATCACATCAGTGACTCAACCCACTCAAATGACGCACCCCTCCTAGGGACGGCATGAAAGACCACCAGTAAGCCAGTGACTAAACCCCTGTAATAGGGTTAGAGGCAGAGAATCCCAGTGGAAAGAGGGGAAACGGCCAGGCAGAGACAGCAAGGGCGGTTCGTTGCTCCAGAGCCTTTCCGCTCACCTCCACACTCCTGGGCCAGACTACACTCAATCATATGACCCACTGAAGAGATGAGTTTTCAGTAAAGACTTAAAGGTTGAGACGAGTCTGCGTCTCTCACATGGGTAGGCAGACCATTCCATAAAAATGGATCTCTATAGGAGAAAGCCCTGCCTCCAGCTGTTTGCTTAGAAATTCTAGGGACAATTAGGAGGCCTTCGTCTTGTGTCCGTAGCGTATGTGTAGGTATGTACGGCAGGACCAAATCAGAGAGATAGGTAGGAGCAAGCCCATGTAATGCTTTGTAGGTTAGCAGTAAAACCTTGAAATCAGCCCTTGACTTATCAGGAAGCCAGTGTAGGGAGGCTAGCACTGGAGTAATATGATCCATTTTTTTGGTTCTCGTCAGGATTCTAGCAGCCGTATTTAGCACTAACTGAAGTTTATTTAGTGCTTTATCCGGGTAGCCGGAAAGTAGAGCATAGCAGTAGTCTAACCTAGAAGTAACAAAAGCATGGATACATTTTTCTGCATCATTTTTGGACAAAAAGTTTCAGATTTTTGCAATGTTACGTAGATGGAAAAAAGCTGTCCTTGAAACAGTCTTGATATGTTCGTCAAACGAGAGATCAAGGCCTGGAGTAATGCAGAGGTCCTTAACAGTTTTATTTGAGATGACTGTGCAACCATTAGGATTAATTGTCAGATTTAACAGAAGATCTCTTTGTTTCTTGGGACCAAGAACAAGCATCTCTGTTTTGTCCGAGTTTAAAGGTAGAACGTTTGCAGCCGTCCACTTCCTTATGTCTGGAACACAGACTTCTAGCGAGGGCAATTTTGGGGCTTCACCATGTTTCATTGAAATGTACAGTTGTGTGTCATCCGCATAGCAGTGAAAGTTAACATGTTTTCGAATGACATCCCCAAGAGGTAAAATATATAGTGAAAATAATAGTGGTCCTAAAACGGAACCTTGAGGAACACCGAAATTTACAGTTGATTTGTCAGAGGACAAACCATTCACAGAGACAAACTGATATCTTTCCGACAGATAAAACAGGCCAGAACATGTCCGTGTAGACCAATTTGGGTTTCCAATCTCTCCAAAAGAATGTGGTGATCGATGGTATCAAAAGCAGCACTAAGGTCTAGGAGCACGAGGACAGATGCAGAGCCTCGGTCTGATGCCATTAAAAGGTCACTTACCACCTTCACAAGTGCAATCTCAGTGCTATGATGGGATCTAAAACCAGACTGAAGCATTTCGTATACATTGTTTGTCTTCAGGAAGGCAGTGAGTTGCTGCGCAACAGCCTTTTCTAACATTTTTGAGAGGAATGGGAGATTCGATATAGGCCGATAGTTTTTTCTATTTTATTTTCTGGGTCAAGGTTTGGCTTTTTCAAGAGAGGCTTTATTACTGCCACTTCTGGTGAATTTGGTACACATCCGGTGGATAGAGAGCCTTTTATTATTTTATTATTTCATTATTATTATTCAACATAGGAGGGCCAAGCACAGGAAGCAGTTCTTTCAGTAGTTTAGTTGGAATAGGGTCCAGTATGCAGCTTGAAGGTTTAGAGGCCATGATTATTTTCATCATTATGTCAAGAGATATAGTACTAAAACACTTGAGCGTCTCTCTTGATCCTAGGTCCTGGCAGAGTTGTGCAGACTCAGGACATCTGAGCTTTGAAGGAATACCCAGATTTAAAGAGTCTGTAATTTGCTTTCTAATAATCATGATCTTTTCCTCAAAGAAGTTCATGAATTTATTACCGCTGAGCTGAAAGCCCTCCTCACTTGCGGAATGCTGCTTTTTAGTTAGCTTTGCGACAGTATCAAAAATACATTTTGGATTGTTCTTATTTTCCTCAATTAAGTTGGAAAAATAGAATGATCGAGCAGCAGCGAGGGCTCTTCAATTCTGCACGGTACTGTCTTTCTAAGCTAGTCGGAAGACTTCCAGTTTGGTGTGGCGCCATTTCCGTTCCAATTTTCTGGAAGCTTGCTTCAGAGCTTGGGTATTTTCTGTATACCAGGGAGCTAGTTTCTTATGACAAATGTTTTTAGTTTTTAGGGGTGCAACTGCATCTAGGGTATTGCGCAAGGTTAAAGTGAGTTCCTCAGTTAGGTGGTTAACTGATTTTTATCCTCTGACATCCTTGGGTAGGCAGAGGGAGTCTGGAAAGGCATCAAGGAATCTTTGTGTTGTCTGTGAATTTATAGCACAGCTTTTGATGCTCCTTGGTTGGGGTCTGAGCAGATTATTTGTTACAATTGCAAACGTAATAAAATGGTGGTCCAGTAGTCCAGGATTATAAGGAAAAACATTAAGATCCACAACATTTATTCCATGGGACAAAACTAGATCCAGAGTATGACTGTGACAGTGAGTAGGTCCAGAGACAAGTTGGACAAAACGCACTGAGTCGATGATGGCTCCGAAAGCCTTTTGGAGTGGGTCTGTGGACATTTTCCATGTGAGCGTCTGCTAAATGACTTAAATGTAAATGTAAATATTAAAGTCACCAAAAATTCGAATATTATCTGCTATGACTACAAGGTCCGATAGGAATTCAGGGAACTCAATGAGGAACGCTGTATATTGCCCAGGAGGCCTGTAAACAGTAGCTATAAAAAGTGATTGAGTAAGCTGCATAGATTTCATGACTAGAAGCTCAAAAGACGAAAACGTATTATTTTTTTTGTAAATGTCAGCAACACCTCCACCTTTGCGGGATGCACGGGGGATATTGTCACTAGTGTAACCAGGAGGTGAGGCCTCATTTAACACAGTAAATTCATCAGGCTTAAGCCTCGTTTCAGTCAGGCCAATCACATCAATATTATGATCAGTGGTTAGTTAAATGACTATAACGGCCTTTGAAGTAAGGGATCTAACATTACGTAGCCCTATTTTGAGATGTGAGGTATCACGATCTCTTTCAATAATGGCAGGAATGGATGAGGTCTTTATCCTAGGGAGATTGCTAAAGCGAACACCGCCATGTTTAGTTTTGCCCAACCTAGGTCGAGGCACAGACACGGTCTCAATGGGGATAGCTAAACTGACTACACTGACTGTGTTAATGGCAGACTCGGCTAACAGCCTGCGCCTTATTTCATTGCGGAGCTAGAGCCCTGTCTATGTTGGTAGATAAGATGAGAGCACCCCTCCAGCTAGGATGGAGTACGTCACTCAGCTTGGTCCTGTTTGTGGGTGAGTCCCAGAAAGACGGACAATTATCGACAAATTCTATCTTTTGGGAGGGGCAGAAAACAGTTTAACCAGCGATTGAGTTGTGAGACTGTTGTAGAGCTCATCACTCCCCCTAACCGGGAGAGGGCCAGAGACAATTACTCGATGCCGACATCTTTCTAGCTGATTTACACGCTGAAGCTATGTTGCTCTTGGTGACTTCTGACTGTTTCATCCTAACATCGTTGGTGCCGACGTGGATAACAATATCTCTATACTCGCCAGTTGTAGCTTTAGCCAGCACCATCTTCAGATTAGCCTTAACGTCAGTAGCCCTGCCCCCAGGTAAACAGTGTATGAACGCTGGATGATTAGTTTTAAGTCTAATACTGCGGGTAATGGAGTTGTCAATGATTAGGGTTTTCAATTTGTCAGAGCTAATGGTGGGAAGCTTTGGCGTTTCCGACTCGCTGCTTAATGGGGAAAACCGGTTGAAAGTTTCTGTCGGCTGAATGAGCATTCCTACAGCATTTCCCTCCAGAAACCATGAGAAAGTTGTCCGGCTGCGGGGGGATATCTACTAACGTTACCATCTGTCCTTACTGGTGGCACAGACGCTGTTTCATCCTTTCCTACACTGAAATTACCCTTGCCTAACGATTGCGTCTGAAGCTGGGCTTGCAGAACAGCTATCCTCGCCGTAAGGCGATCTTTCTCCTGTATATTATGAGTACAGCGACTGCAATTAGAAGGCATCATGTTAATGTTACTACTTAGCTGTTGGAGGTCCTGACGAACCACGTCCAGATAAAGCGTACGGAGTGATAAAAAGTTGAGTGAGGGAAAAACTACAAATATAAACGGTAATTAAGAAGTAAAAAGCAAAGTAAGGTTGGCAACAAAACGCATAGCAACATGTAAACAAGTCTGCAAGTTGTGGCCGGAAATATTGGAGTGATCCAATATAGTGAAACATAACATTATCAGTACAACTTGTAGGTGCACACAATCGTGACTTTACACGGCGATATGTGAATTCTACCATAGTAGCCGTTATACCTTGGCTAGTAGAAAGGGTCTAGTCGTTTTTAAATATGTTTCCTTCCGAATGGAGGGGCAAAAAAGTATCTTATGTCTGTGTTCAGTTTCATATGGTTCTCCAAAAACCAGAGAATATGCCTTTTGCATGCGTGTCGATCTCAGACAGCTGCTGAGGGGAGGACAACACATAACGGCTAGAAGTGAGCAAATGGCATTGCATTAAACACATGGACACCATGTGTGTGTATTTGATACCATTCCACCAACTCTGCTCCAGCCATTACGACGAACCCCATCCTCCCCAATTAAGGTGCCAACAACCTCCTGTGGCACGTCTTTGTTTTGATCGGACTGTATGATTGTGCTACCAGGACAAAGCATCACACAGTGCGACCAAAACAAAGATTACACACATCCAATGGCATTTCTCACTATGAATATATATATATATATTTTTGGCGAACAAGCTGCAACTGAAGGTATAACGGCTACAATGGAACAATTCACTATTTCCAGGTAAATGCAGGTGAAAGCTATGATCCCTTATGATGGTAACTCTGTTAAATCCACGTAATTCGGTGTAGATTAAAGGTTAAATAAAACATTTTAAGCCTTGCGAAATGTGTATGCCATTCAGACGGTGAATGGGCATTGTAAATATGAATGTGTTCCTAAATGACTTGCAGTTGAAGGTTAAATAAAAAGCAGGGTATGGTAGTAGGTGCCAGGCGCAACTGTTTGAGTGTGTCAAGAACTGCAACACTGCTGAGTTTCACACGTATTCGTTTCCTGTGTGTATCAGGAATGGTCCACCGACCAAAGGTCATCCAGCCAACTTGAAACAACTGTGGGAAGCAATGGAGTCAACATGGGTCAGCATCCCTGTGGAACGCTTTTGACACTTTGTAGTCCATGCCCTGACTAATTGAAGGCAAAAATGGGTGCTCCTAATGTTTAGCAAACTCAATGTAAAAGGCATTGTGCACGTAATGTTTTATACAGTGGAAAAGGCACGGTATGGTCAATCCGTCATCTGCATTTACCGTGCAGCATTTACGGTGATATGGCCTTTGAAGACATCATGGCATTCACACAACTTGCACTTCACAGAGCAGTGGTGTAGAGCTGTTGACAAACAATTGAGTTTGCATTTATACAGGACCTCCTGCCCCCACCTACTGTCAAACAATCATGTAAATGCAGAGATATGGAGCTCTCCGCATTGTTACAACATTTGGGATGCGCAGTGATACGGAGCTCAATTTGGACCCTGCATGCCTCCGGAAGCTCTGTGATTGCATCACACCCTCCAAAACAGAGCCTCCAACCACATTTTAGATCTCGTAAGACAAATAAGTTCCCTGTTTGGTTACACATTTTGAAAAAATATATAGCCCAAGCAGCCCATGACAAGTTGGATGAAAAACAGATTACGATTTTCATTGACATTTATTATCATTACATATAATTTCTACAATTACAATCCCCCAAATTCATGTGTCATTTTAAAGGCCGCCCTTTAGGCAAGGAGGAATTCATGAAGTCCACCTTCATCTCCAGTTCAGCATCAACTGCAGCCTTAAACAAGGAGAAAACAGTTCAATTCAAATATAATTGACAATGTACAGTAACATCACAATATTCCTGTTTTATTGTAGAATGGCAAAACTCACCAATTCTCGCTTTGCCTCTTCAATTTTCACTTGAGCAAGAGATGGACTCTAGGGAACAACGATATCATTAAGCAGAGAATATCACCAAAATAAAAGGAAAATTAAATGTCAGTTAAAAAATAAAACATTTCTTAACTGGGCTCAAATCTCTGTAGGGTTCGAGTTTCTTTGACAAAGGTAGAATTTCTTGTTTCAACGTGTAGACTTGCTGCAAAGGGAAGAACAGAAACTCATTGCAATACATTTCACAGCAAAGCAGAACAGCCAACACTTCCATCATAACATGATACCTCACATAGCTCCATCAGAGCTTGGTGGGAGATTCCATTCTCCATGTGTCTGGATGTTAGCTGGTCCTGAGGGTGAGAGAATGAAAATGCATTGCTTGTGACAAAAGATGAACATAAATGCATTTCTACCAGTCAAAAAGCCCTAACCACCTGACAATGTTTCCAAGGATGACTTTTGACTTCCCAGCTCAATAAATCAAAAGCTACCCCAATCCAACATCTCAAAACCAGAAGCGAACCAGAAAGGATATCTTGACCTGTGAAGAAAAAGGGAGTAAACATTAACAGCACATAAGATGACAGAAGTCAAAGGCACTGACCTCTGCCTTCTTGTTTCGGTATGAGAGGTCTTTGGATTTTGCTTTGACAAAGTCCATATTCAGCAGTCTTTCTTCTGCTTTGGCACTCTCCACCTCTTGAGCTTTCATTGTTTTCTTGATGTCCCTGTAATCAGATGATTACGTAGATTCATGAACTCTAGAGCTTTACAGATGTGAGCATTTAAAATAATTTAACATTTCAGGTTCATGACTGTGTGATCCTCTTACTCTTGGAAAGTTTTCCGTAGAACAAGAACGGACCCAAGTTTATTTCTGAGGGCATTAAGCTCCCTATCAAGTCTCCTGTCCATCTTTTCAGATTCCAGAAGCTCATTGGTCAAGTTATTCACCGCTGGCACAAAGCTAAACAAACAGCATGGATGTAAGATTATATTCTTGCAAGTTAATCATGAGAATCCATCTTGTATGGCTTTCTGTGAGTGCAATTGTGTGTACTTCTTTCAATAGGCAGCATTGTACATTAGTGCATTACCTGCTCAGAGAGGTGTCTCGGACACCAAGTACCTTAGCGTTTGCCACCAATGCGGACAGGTAGTCTGATGCAGGTTTTGACAAGCTTCCAGAGGATAAGCCCACTCCTTGTAAAACAACATTCTGGAGATGAACACCTAGAAAGATTGATTTTAAATCAAAGGAACAACATTACAGTGCAAAAAAGAAAGACCCTGTGCACAGTTGTGTCTAGACAACATTAAAGTATTGACATGTCAGCCAGAGTGGGGCTTGAAGTTGAAACAGTGACACATAATATTCCCCAAGTGTCTCAATCATTCAGGTTACCACTTAAGATTCATTTAACAGTACATGCAATGTTCACTTTACCATCAGCCTGATACTCAGAAGTTTTCTGTTTCTGATCCTCAATGAGCAGGGAAGTCTCATTGCATCGAACTTCACTTGCTTCTGCAAGCTGGTACAGTATATCGACAGTCCGTGTGTTAACTTCATATTCTGGAATAGTTTGATCTCCAAAGACTGTGCTGAGCCACTTGCTCACCTGAAAAGTGTAAACAAACACCAAGTTTACAGCTAACTCACTAGCTTGTTAGCATAGATTTACAGCCCTGAGATGGTTTAAAAAAAAAAACACAGAAATTTATCAAAATAAGAGCACAATCAACATCTCTGCTATTAACACTACCTTCTTGTTCTTTTCACACATATCAACGGGCAGCCCAGACACACAATACAGTAAAAGGCTGACTCTCGGCTGAGAGTAGCTTTCTGAAAGTAATGGGAATCCTGACTGAACCGAAACGTTTCCCGCGCACCATTCATTCAACAGCTTCCGGTTTGAGATGTATTTGATTGGATGTTTGAAATAGACGAGCCAATGAGAAAAAAGAACCTCTTTATTTAAAACGGAAGTAGTGTTTGATCTGCCCATGAGTGTTCAAATATATTGACATAAACAAAATTGTATCCGAGTTTATAATGACAATATTCATATCCAATAATCTAATCTAATAATAAATGCAGTTGATAGCAGTAATTAAACAATTATTTCATATGATTTTGCAAATATTTCCGGTTCACAGTATAATTTTTTACTCTGTCCTCCATCTTCTTTACGTGATTTAACCAGTAGGTGTAGTTGGACAAATCCGCGTAGAAACACTAATAGATATGCTGTCAGTTCGCGTTGCCGCAGCCCTTGTCCGCACCCTTCCCCGACGGGCTGGATTTGTAAGATTTTTTTGTGTTGTGTTTTTATACTTTTTGAAATAGTTATTCCCGCGTTCATGTTCTAGTCGGAAACTGGGAAACTCTTAAATGTCAGACGTAATAACCGGATGTATTTATACACATGCCGCGTTCAACGAATCAGCAAGGGTTAGTGCTATCCGGGGTCCTACCTTGACCTAATCTTAAACCTTACCCTTTTTTTAATGGTAACTTCAATGGGACATGGACGTCCCAAGGATCCCGGATTGCATGGACAAATGAACAAGTCGGACATTTCCGAGTTTCCTAGTTCCGATTAGCAAGTGAACACGTCATCTATATGTTCTAATATTGGGAAATTACGAGTCCGTGCATGCAGACGGCATTCTTGGACTGTTTACACAAGCTATCTCCACCTAACGTTAGATAAATATAATTGTAAAAGTCTATACCGGTAGTGGTATTTGTAGTTTTGACACATTGATATAGCTGTGTGATCTATCAACCAGTCAAGTGACTGTATGGATCTCTCATAGGGCTGCCCACATTTGTCCCAGCGTCGTCCGGGTTTGGCCGCAACGTTAATTGTAAATAATAATTTGTTTTAACTGACTTGCCAAATTAAATAAAGGTTACACACGTCATTCCTTATCACGAGGGAGGGGAGGTGGGGTTAGTAAATATTTTTGAACAGTCATCCAACTCGGAATTCCAAGTCGGAATCTTTCTAGAGCCCCGGCCTTAAGATCACTGATGCCATGTTTTTACCCTTTTCCGGAGTCCCCACTTTTCTTTAAAGCACCCATTTTCTTTTTCTTCTTATTATTTTTTAAACTTCCGATGACCAGATCAAAATGACAGTAGTTCACCCAAAGGCGTTACACTATAGTTCATGTTGTAATGTTATGTATCTTGTCAGCGAAGTGGCACAACTTAATTGTTTGTTATACATGCTCAGTGCATTTTGTTGATCGTTTGCGAATTAATGATGCCTATCAACATCGCAACTCATCCACTGACAGTTGACAGTGAGAAGAAGAAAGAGAAATAGGAGGCACAGTTTAATGGCAGGGTAATTTTAAACATGTATGGTAAACTAGTAACACTGTATCATTACTCTATTCAAAATATGAATATATGATGCAGATTTGAGGGTCACTATTTTGCATTTAAAGGATTTCAATTGTAACATGACCTCAACCACTGTCCTTGCAGGTTTCCAAAAATGTTTATGCTGCTGCATGTGTAGGAGCCAGGCACCTGCACACCACAAAGCCATGGATGGCCAAGACGGGTCAGCGTTCTTGACTGATACATGTTGCCAAACTTTGTAGTAGCAAAGTCCCTTGAGAAAGTGGATTGTACTAAGACATTTTTTATAGCTTGGGGGTAGGAACAACCGTTATTGTCTTGAGCAGCCCATGTTGCCATTCAAAATGTATTCTCGGTAAAAGTAGCATCTTTATCTTCATGGCATCTTCTCAGTTTGCCCGAAGTCTGATTACTTGGTTAACTCTCAAATGTCATGCATGTGTACTGCAGGAACAGCAGAGGTCTCGTCCATTCTGGAGGAGAAGATCCTGGGGGCTGACACTAGCGCTGACCTGGAGGAGACTGGTCGCGTGCTGTCCATCGGTGATGGTATTGCCAGAGTGTATGGTCTCAGGAACGTGCAGGCTGAGGAGATGGTGGAGTTCTCCTCCGGGCTTAAGGTGAGGCCGTCAGTGGGGTGTGATGACTTGCAAGCTGATGATGACATAACAAGTCTTTGCGGGGGGTGATATATACTGCAGTTGTACCATTGAGCAAGTGCCATGCTCAACGGTGATGTCTGTCAACATGCCTAGTAGATTATTGAATGAAAAGTAAATCCCTGAGGTGGATAGCTGAGAGTTTGCCATTCTGTTGATTTATTTCTACTATTCTCGCATAACGCTATCCAGCGATGTGTTGTTGTCTGCTGGTCTATTCTACCGAAACTCTGAACTCTTGAGTAACAGTGTTTTATAATCTCATCCAGGGCATGTCTCTGAACTTGGAGCCTGACAATGTCGGTGTTGTGGTGTTCGGTAATGACAAGCTCATCAAGGAGGGCGATATCGTCAAGAGAACCGGAGCCATCGTGGACGTGCCCGTCGGTGAACAGCTGCTGGGTCGTGTGGTGGACGCTCTGGGAAATGCCATCGACGGCAAGGTCAGGATTTGCCCTGAGGTTTACTCGTAGGTTATGATAAGCAATAGGATTTACAGTGTTAAACTGAGCCTCAGTGTTATGAGGTTGCCATGACCAGCAGGGTGAACCAAAGGCATTGCAGATGAGTGCAATGCATGATGATGCACTCGCATAGGATCAGCACATGTGCATGCATATTGCTTCTCACTCCTGCTATGCTGTGTGATGACTGCAGAGAAGATTAGCCTCTCGCTTCTTGCTCTTTGTTGATGTCAGCACTATACTGCAGTTTATGTTGTGCATTACTGCATCTACTTTTGAGAATATTCTGGGCCTAGATCATTCACTTGTTTTTCAGCCTATTGTCTGCTGACATCTGGTGGCCCGCGGGGGTACTGCAGTTCGAATGTTTGATTTATTTTTATAAATAAGTTGGGACTATAATGTTAAAATGATTATATTACTTATCACAATGCATATGTTTAGCAAAAATCCATATGTAATAATAGGCCTTTAATCTGTTAGTTGCTGATTAAATGTATTCCAAATCTGACCGCTAAGATATTTTAAGTAAAAAAAGATATCTGCAACTCCGCGAATGGTGGTCCTCAAACTTTTGACAGTAATTTGGTGGTACCCGGAAAGGAAACGGTACCGCTGGCCTAGATAACTGATAGTGATGGGAGTAAAGTAATATTTTCTTTGCTACTGCTTCTTTGTAGGGTCCCCTTGGGTCCAGCATACGTAGGCGTGTGGGTCTTAAGGCCCCTGGCATTATCCCCCGTATTTCTGTGAGAGAGCCCATGCAGACTGGCATCAAGGCCGTGGACAGCCTGGTGCCCATTGGCAGAGGTCAGCGTGAGCTGATCATTGGTGACAGGCAGACTGGGTAAGTCTATAGCCCTACAGGTGTGAATAGTTTAGTGACTGGCTAGGCTCGGTATTCAATTCCTAGACCATGTGAACTTGAGTTGTAGTAGTTGCTAATGGAAAAAAATTGGAGGGGAAAAATTAAGGAATGTCTGTCTTATCCACTTATGTCTTATTCCTAAACCAGCAGTTCATCATGTTATTGAGGACAATGGTCAAGTAAAGACCTGTTAATCAGCTCCTTGTGTTTTTCATGGTAGACATGTCATATGTCGACTTATGGTCATCCATATGTAGTGGATGCGGAAATCACCTGTAGCAAATTGGCTGGAGTACATCAGTGACCTCACACTTTCCCTAAGATCTAAAGGCAAGTGTCGCTCAGAGTGACAGACTTGTCACTTGGTGTGTTGGCTAAGACGGTTGGCTTTGAGTTGTGTGTGTTGTGCAGAAGGTTGCTTGTTCATTCCCCACTTGGAGCAGAACAGAATGAACTGCTGTTACACATGCATGTTTTGTCATTCACTTGAATTTTTATAAATGATACAATCTTCATTCCAGTGTCTTTCCTTCGTAGCAAAACCGCCATTGCCATCGACACCATTATCAACCAGAAGCGCTTCAACGATGGCACTGATGAGAAGAAGAAGCTGTACTGCATCTACGTCGCCATTGGTCAGAAGAGATCCACCGTGGCCCAGCTAGTGAAGAGGCTGACTGACGCCGACGCCATGAGGTACACCATTGTGGTGTCCGCCACAGCCTCCGATGCCGCTCCCCTGCAGTACCTGGCCCCTTACTCTGGCTGCTCCATGGGAGAGTTCTTCAGAGACAATGGCAAGCACGCGCTCATCATCTACGACGATTTGTCCAAGCAGGTCAGTTCAAGCGATGGGGCTCGGAGGTCGAAATGTGATTACGGTTGATCTTAAATAACTCTATTCCTCAGTTAATACGCGACTTCCAGCAGCCCTATGTGGCTCTGACAATGCAGTAAAACACGATGGGGTATAGAGTGGCACTTATTCTATGCTCAACCTTCATGTGACGCAAACCTTGCTTCCCACCTATCACAGGCTGTGGCTTACCGTCAGATGTCCCTGCTGCTACGTCGTCCCCCCGGTCGTGAGGCCTACCCCGGGGATGTGTTCTACCTCCATTCTCGTTTGCTAGAGAGAGCAGCCAAGATGAACGAAAACTTCGGAGGCGGCTCCCTCACCGCCCTACCCGTCATTGAGACCCAGGCCGGTGATGTTTCCGCCTACATTCCAACCAATGTCATCTCCATCACAGACGGACAGGTGTGTTAAAATCATAATTAATCAGGAGCTGAAAATATAACTCTAACGATCTGATTTAAATGGAGCTACCTCAAACCTATCCTCGCATTTATTCCTGATTTGCCATTTTTGGTAATGGCACTTTGTCATTTTAGGATTGATTGACTGTTTTGGTGTTTACTCTATTGAAACACTGAACCCATGACTCCACTCATGCTTCTTTCCTCTCTCAGATATTCTTGGAGACTGAGTTGTTCTACAAAGGTATTCGACCAGCCATCAACGTAGGTCTGTCTGTGTCACGTGTCGGCTCTGCCGCCCAGACCAAAGCCATGAAGCAGGTGGGCCACTAATTTCTTTCCCCAGTATTTGTCATTTGACTTTAGGCACATGCCTTAGAAACTCACACGAAGGGGAAAGCGTCCCACTTTTGACTTCCGAGTGGCGCAGCAGTCTAAGGCACTGCATCTCAGTGCAAGAGGCGTCAATACAGTCACTGGTTCGAATTCAGGCTGTATCATATCCGGCTGTGATTGGGAGTCCCATAGTGCGGCGCACAATTGGCCCAGTGTCGTCCAGGTTTGACCGGGGTAGGCCGTCATTGTAAATAAGAACTTGTTTCTTTACTGACTTGCCTAGTTAAATAAAAAAATGACTGATCCTGTTTCCTCCCTGGTAAGGTGGCTGGTACCATGAAGCTGGAGCTGGCCCAGTACCGTGAGGTGGCTGCCTTCGCACAGTTTGGTTCCGACTTGGACGCTGCCACCCAGCAGCTTCTGAACCGTGGTGTTCGCCTTACTGAGCTCCTCAAGCAGGGGCAGTACTGTGAGTATCTCCTAGGATGTGCTGTTCTAGTCACATTTGTATGATTTTACTCAACTGAAATGTTGATTAATGTGTGCACGGTCCCTGTTAAATAAATTGCTTGTGTAGATGAAACTGAGCTCTGTATTTCTAGCTGGTCGTCCTTGGTAAAGTTTGCTCTGTTTACTGCTGTGCTTCTACACCTGCATTGCTTGCTGTTTGGGGTTTTAGACTGGGTTTCTGTACAGCACTTTGAGATATCAGCTGATGTACGAAGGGCTATATGAATAAAATTTGATTTGATTTAGTCCCTTGCCTATGTGCTTCATTTAGTCCCTTGCCTATGTGACTGACTGCATTCTTTTTGACCTGCAGGCCCCATGGCCATTGAGGAGCAGGTTACAGTCATCTATGCTGGTGTGAGGGGACACTTGGACAAAATGGACCCAACCAAGATCACAAAGTTTGAGAAGGCTTTTCTTCATCATGTTCTCAGCCAGCACCAGGACCTCCTAGCACAAATTAGGTAAATCAAATCAACTACCACCACGTTTTTGCCAGCTTTAGCTTTATGTTCAGTATTGTTATTGGACTCCTTTTGTACGTTATCGTACCATGGCGTGAACATATTTTAACACCTTTTGTTTCTGCTTGCAGAGCTGATGGCAAAATCTCAGAAACCGCAGATGCCCAGCTTAAGCAGATCGTCTTGACCTTCCTGGCAAGCTTTGAGTAGTCTTATTTTTGGTCAACTATTTTGTCAATGTTTGCATAGTGCGGATGTTAAACTTTGAATCTGAAAATGAAGTGGCATTTGATATTACTGTACAGATGTCTCCTAACAGAGAATAAAGTCTTTCTACTCCAGGAGCCATTGATCTTTTTTCGACTGGTTCTCGTCCTCTCTCTTCCAAAAGTACATTTCGGCCATTTAGCAGACTTACCATGTCCAAAGTGACTTACAATCAGTGCATTCAACCTGGAAAGGTGATGAAGAGTAGCCTGGCTGATGTGGCCCACGTGACTACACAGAGCTGGTGTCAGCCAGACGAGATGAGGGTCACGTTTTATTTATTTATTTCACCCTTATTTAACCAGGTAGGCAAGTTGAGAACAAGTTACCAAGATAATCCAGTAAACACTTCTTCAAATGAGTTGAGCACAAATTAAGTTTTCACTTTTTACTGCAAAATGCTGGATATCTCACTGACTCACCTTTTCTCAAGTTAGCCTACTCACTGAAAGGCCCTCAAGCATTATTTAAAAAAACAACCTTTGGCCAGAAAAAGCAAATCTTTGTTTCCCAGACATCAATGATGGATAGTCATATACTAGTGTTTTTAATAAGAATCTCTAGGTTATGTTAAACAATTACAAAGCATTATTAACAATAACTGAAGTCTCATCTGAATTTGGAACTATGTCACCTATGGCATCATAATGTCAACCGCAGCGCCGATCAGAGGGTGCGTTCGTAAATTCACTATCTACTCCGATTTCAGAGCACTCTCGTCTGTGTGCCAGAGCGCAGAATAACTGATGAATTTACGAACACATTTAGGGCTCGCTGGCTCTCCAGAGGGAATTTACGAACGCACCCAGAGTTAGCTGTTGGTGTTGCACTCACTGAAGAGAAACACACGAGAAGAGGAAGAAATCAGGGTTTATTTGTTGGACATACCAAGAGAAGCACCATGGCTTCAGGAGGAGAGTAAGTTGGCGTTGCTAACTAATTTTGGTTTTAACTTTACCTAGATAGAATCCGGTAACCAATAATGTTCGCTTTGTTAGCTGGCTAAAGTTAGCTAGCTTTCGGGTTCAGGTACAAATAACTAGCAAGCTACCTTTTAGCTAATATCGGTATGTGTTTTCTATGGCTGTAGCTAGGTATATAACTAGTGGAAGAGAACAGAGAATAAATGCAAAGAATATTGTTCCACAGAGTTAAATGGCCGCAAGATTATACCAGTGCCGGTTAGCAAGCTAACCTTAGCTAGCCATGTCAAAGATAAAAAGCCAGCCATCTACCAAACTGTTAGCTAGCAGCTTAGGTAGATAACGTTAGCTAGCTACGTAGCTAACTGACAGCGACATGAATTTGTGTTTGTCATGTTGTGCCAACATTTGATAAGTGATGTGTATGTATCTAGCTAATTTGACAGTGAATTTGCTACAATTAGGTAATCAACTAGCTACCTAAATGAGCAAACTCGTGCTAATGACTGTCCACTAGCTCTCGCAGTTTTTCTTGCTGTGTCATGTGGGGCCTGCACAACACTGTTAGCTAGCTAGATGCACAGCTGAATGATGTAAACGTTTAGCAAAACATTAGCATTTTGTACAGTAAACATCAGTGATGCTCCCTTTTTTTTCCGTTGAAGAGTAAATATACGTCTTATGCAGTTAGTTATATGGTACCTAATAGCTACTACTACTCTCCTGTAGGATATTGATGCATTTATATTTAATGTCTTTAAGGAGGCAATTGATTTAGGGGTCCTGCCCATTTCTATGACCAGGCCTAATTTCTGTAATCCACAAACCAAACAAAGATCCTATGATTATAGAAAATTGGAGACCAATCACATTAATGAACAATGATGGAAAACTATTTGCATCCATCTTTGCAGAAAGACTTAAAAAGGGTATTGATCAAATCACTGATGATACACAGTCTGGTTTTACGAAGGGTTTTGGTCAACATTTTCAATGTGACACTTTATAGTAATAGTAACAGCTCTTAAATTATCCCATGGAACCTCTGCGATTTGATATTAGAAGCAGAATTAAATAAGGATGCCCAATTTCTCCTTATTTGTATTGGTCACAAGTTATTGCACTTAATATCAATAAGGATAGTTTTAGGGGTATTCAGATACAAGATAAAGAGAAAATGTTAACAATTGTTTCAGTTCACCACTTTTTTTGTCAGATAAGATCACAATGAAGTCAGGACAGCGATTGAGTGTATTAATGCCTTCTCACATGTATCTGGTTTATGTCTGAATATTAGGAAATGTGAATTATTTGTGTTGAAAACATGCGACTTAAACTCTGTAATATCCATGTAAAAGATGTGATCACATATCTTGGTATTAAAGTTTGCAAAGATCAGAAAGGGCCAACTTAAATGTCTCCTATTGTAGAGAAAATTGGAAAAATATTTAACTCCTGGTTAAGTGATCTTTATCTAGATGTTTATTTTTGTCCAAATCTGAAGGTCTGTCCAGATTAGTTTATACCTCCCTTGCCTTGGATGTTTGTCTGTCAGTAACTAAAATGGTTGATCCTAAATTCTTCAACTTCATATGGAGGAATTAACCTTATTAAGAAAAGCTGTAATATGTAGTACCCAAAGTGAGGGAGGGTTGACTGCTCAGGATTTTAAAACCTCAAATATAATCTTTAAGATCAAATGCACACAAAACAGTTTAAGAAATAAGGATTGCATTTGGAATATAATCCCTAATTTAATATTCCAACAGATTGGTGGTTTAGAGTTCTTACTCGAATGCATCTTTGATGTGGCTCAGATCCCTATTAAGCTTGCAAACTTTCATAAACAAGTACTTCTAACTTGAAACCTTATGTACAAACAACTTTTACCCACATAGTAGATATACAAGCTGTGATAATAAAGACATACAAAAGCAAGTCTTTCTTTTTCCAGAACTAGTTTGACAACTGCATTATCTGGGCTAAACAGTTATCAAATAATGATGGACAACCATATGATTATCCAGAATTCATGAGCACACACGTTGTTACATTCACTCCTGAGGAGTTTCAAATAGTTAAAAAGGTGCTATTCTTCTTTCAGGAGAATATAACAATACTCAAAGTGCAACTACTAAGGATTTTGTAGCCTCAATTCAGCTTGAAGGAATTTACATTTTACACACACACACACACACACACACACACACACACACACACACACACACACACACACACACACACACACACACACACACACACACACACACACACACACACACACACACACACACAGTGCATTCGGAAAGTATTCAGCCACCTTCACTTTTTCCACATTGTTACATTACAGCCTTATTCTAAAATGGATTGAATTGTTTTTTTCCCCTCAATCTACACACAATACCCCATAATAACAAAGCAAAAACAGGTTTTTAGAAATGTTTGTACATGTATTGAAAATAAAAAAACATAAGTATTCAGACCCTTTACTCAGTACTTTGTTGAAGCACCTTTGGCAGAGATTACTGCCTCGAGTCTTGTTGGGTATGACTCAAGCGCTGTCAGGTTGGATGGGGAGCATCGCTGCACAGCTATTTTCAGGTCTCTCCAGAGATGTTAGATCGGGTTCAAGTCCGGGTTCTGACTGGGCCACTCAAGGACATTCAGAGACTTGTCCCGAAGCCGCTCCTGAGTTGTCTAGGCTGTGTGCTTAGGGTCGTTGTCCTGTTGGAAGGTGAACCATGTCCCCAGTCTGAGGTCCTGAGTGCTCTGGTGCAAGTATTCATCAAGGATCTCTGTACTTTGCTCTGTTTATCTTTCCCTCGATCCTGCCTAGTCTCCCAGTCCCTGCCGCTGAAAAACATCCCCACAGGATGATGCTGCCACAGCCATTCTTCACTGTAGGGATGGTGCCAGGTTTCCTCTAGATGTGACGCTTAGCATTCAGACCAAATAGTTCAATCTTGGTTTCATCAGATGAGAGAATCTTGTTTCTAATGGTCAGAGTCCTTTAGGTGCTTTTTGGAAAACTCCAAGCGGGCTCTCATGTGCCTTTTACTGAGGAGTGTCTTCCCATCTTCCCACTCTACCATAAAGGCCTGATGGTTGTCTTTCTGGAAGGTTCTCCCATCCCCACAGAGGAACTCTGGAGCTCTGTCAGAGTGACCATCGAGTTCCTGACCAAGGCCCTTCTCCCCCGATTGCTCAGTTTGGCCTGGCGGTCAGCTCTAGGAAGAGTCTTGGTGGTTCCAAACTTCTTCCATTTCAGAATGATGGAGGCCACTGTGTTCTTGGTAACCTTCAATGCTGCAGAAATGGTTTGGTACCCTTCCCCTGATCTGTGCCTTGACACAATCCTGTCTCGAAGAACTACGGACAATTCCTTCAACCTCACGGCTTGGTTTTTGCTCTGACCTGCATTGTCAACTGTGGGTCCTTTTATATAGACAGGTATGCCTTTCCAAATCATGTCCAGTCAATTGAATTGACCACAGGTAGACTCCAATCAAAGTTGTAGAAACATCTCAAGGATGATCAATGGAAACAGGATGTACCTGAGTTCAATTTCAAGTCTCATAGCAAATGGTTTGAATACTTAATTAAATAAAGTATGTTTTATTGTTAATACATGTCCAAAAATGTCCAAACCTTTTTTCACTTTGTCGTTATGGAGTATTGTGTGTAGATGAGGGAGAATATTATTTTAACATAACAAAATGTCAAAGGGTCCTGAAGGCACTGTGTACTTTCCTGAAGGCACTGTGTACTTTCCTGAAGGCACTGTGTAATGAAATCTCTATCAAGATGTTACTTTTCCCTCTGCTGGAATATACTGGAATGTAGCCCTAGGATAAGTGAACTGGAACAAAGTCTTGTTGTTGTCTGGGAAATATTGTATATCTAATAAGGTGAAAGAAGTATCATACAAACTCATTCATAGAATCTACCCCGTTAAGACTTTTATTGTACACAGATTAAAAATGGCTATTGATAACAAATGTGCATTTTTTTAGTTGTCCCAGAGACTCTTGACATTTATTTTGGGACTGTTCTTATTTCAGAAGATTGTAGTGAGTTAGAAGATTTTCTATTAAAATAAACTACTATTAATGTAAATTTGAAATACTTTTATTTTGATCCAAATGATATGGACCCCGATTTGAACTTTCATTGTTAATGTTTATTTTTCATGGAAGATTCTTTATCCATAAAATGAAGTGGGCGGAGAACAAACCCGTCTTCACATTGTTTAAGATAGAATTGAAACATTAGTTTGAAATGATCAGTAAGTTTAAAATCAAAAAAGCAATACGTACCATAATACTTTTTGACAAATTGAAAATGTATCTCGACATTTAATACCCCTGTCTGTTTGTTTACTGTTTGTATATTTCTGTTTTTATATTTGTTTTATTGTTCATAAAAATAATAATACTCTACTTTCCTGTTAATTCTGCTAACAGTGTGGCAGATTACATTTCAAAACCCATCAAAGTAGAATGCCCATTCTAGTAGTTAGTTTCATTACTGTATAATTAGAAACTGAAAGCAACTTGCCAATAGTCATTCTAAGTTTCTATCTCTAGTCAGTAGGGCCACTTTTACTTTTCACCCAAATAGACTAATATAATAATAATAATAATACATGCCATTTAGCAGACGCTTTTATCCAAAGCGACTTACAGTCATGTGTGCATACATTCTACGTATGGGTGGTCCCGGGGATCGAACCCACTACCCTGGCGTTACAAGCGCCATGCTCTACCAACTGAGCTACAGAAGGACTACAGTTGGTTTGATATAATAAGCTCATTAGATCACACTAAGGGTTAAAGGAAACCCTTTTATCGCTTAGCAAAACTTTCCTACAGTCAACTAGCTTGTCAGTATGTACACCAGGTTTAATGATGATTTAAGTATGTTACATCTTGCCAGCTGATATATTTAGCATCTCTTTGATTTTCCCTCAGATCGAAAAATGATGATCTATCCACAGCGATTTTAAAGCAAAAGACCAGGCCTAACCGGTTGGTTGTGGATGAATCTCTCAATGAGGACAACAGTGTGGTCTCGCTGTCTCAGGTGAGGCATTGGTGGGGTGAATGAATGGGGCTGGGACATTTTAGTGAACCCCCAGTCTGCACCGGGTGATACATATTTGTTTCACCAGTAACTCACTCATTCCAGTTTTGCGGGCTGTGTTAGACTGTTACATCTTCACTGTGGGAGGTTCTATGTTAAATCAATAGGATTTAGTGTCTGACTGATTCCTCCGTCCCGCCCTAGGCCAAGATGGACGAGTTGCAGCTGTTCAGGGGAGACACAGTGCTGATGAAAGGAAAGAAGAGACGTGAGACGGTCTGCATCGTGCTCTCTGATGACACCTGCTCCGACGAGAAGGTCCGCATGAACAGAGTGGTCCGCAACAACCTAAGAGTCCGCCTGGGAGATGTTATCAGGTGAGATGGAACTGGATAACTTTGGCATCAATGCACATCATGTGTAAAACCAGACCTCTGCTCCTCCTTCAATGTACAGTAAAGCCCTGACATAATTCATTATTTTGGTGGTCCCACAGTATTCAGCCATGCCCAGACGTGAAGTACGGGAAGCGGATCCACGTTCTGCCCATTGATGACACTGTGGAGGGGATCACAGGGAACCTGTTTGAGGTCTACCTCAAGCCCTACTTCCTGGAGGCCTACAGGCCCATCAGGAAAGGTAACAGTGATTCAAACTCGGTCCTGTGGCCCCCCCCTGCATGTTTTGTTTTTTGTCCTAGCACCACACAGCTAATTTAAATAATCAAAGCTTGAATGTCAGTTGGATATTTTAATCAGCTATGTAGTGCTAGGGCAAAAACCAAAACATACAACCAGGATGGGCCCAGGACTGAGTTTGGGAAACTGTGATCCAAAGGACAACCTGGGGTGTGTTAAGGCAGGCACCATATGGGATTAAATGTTTTGAAACTGAGGAGGTACTTCCTCCACTTGAACATGACCCTGTACTCCAGAATATGTTTAGGGTCATGTTCATTAAGGCATGATTTTTTTTAATGGAAAACAAGTATTTTTTCATTTGATAAGTACAGATGGTCCCTGTTTCACTTAGATTCAGAGTGTTCTTTCGATTTGTGTGTACGAACAACCCGTGTTTCCTGGCACAGCCAGTGTGTCTCACAATATGATTATGAAAAACGCCAAGGCCAGAGGATTAGGCTTGTGGGTCAATGCTTAATCTCTGTTTGTAGGGGACATCTTCCTGGTGAGGGGAGGCATGCGAGCCGTGGAGTTCAAGGTAGTGGAGACGGACCCCAACCCCTACTGCATTGTGGCCCCAGACACAGTCATCCACTGTGAGGGGGAGCCCATCAAACGAGAGGTACGGCTATATTCAGTACAAGCACTGCTGCAGTTTTCTATAGAGTCTCTATTACTACATCTTCAGTTGGATCTTGTGCATGAGAGCAAGTTAACATCAAAGCTGGAGTTTTAAGAGATGGGATTTTTCATGATTATTCAGGAATCCCTGATTTTTCTGATTGTAGAAAGCATACAAATGTAAAAAAATGTTCGGTAGACTTTTGCCCTAGTTTCTTATGCTTTATTAACCACATATATTTCTGTGTTCAGGATGAAGAGGAGTCTCTGAATGAGGTTGGCTATGATGACATTGGTGGTGTGAGGAAGCAGCTGGCCCAGATTAAGGAGATGGTGGAGCTGCCCCTGAGACACCCAGCACTGTTTAAGGCCATCGGCGTCAAGGTGAGATAAATACACCTCTCATCCTTCACGTCAAACCTTGTGTACAATTATTAGATACATGTCTAAAACTGGTTTATTGTTTTAACCATATATTTTGATTTGGTTTGTTTATGCAGGTGAATGAATTGCTGTTGAATTACATTTTCATGTAAAACATTTTTTATCACTTCTAATTTTCATTCAGCCTCCAAGGGGAATCCTGCTGTATGGACCCCCTGGAACAGGAAAGACTCTGATCGCCCGTGCTGTGGCGAATGAGACTGGAGCCTTCTTTTTCCTTATCAATGGTGAGAGACTGAAGGACAAAAGCTTTTGTTATTTTTCATCAGCATTTCATGAAATTCCATTTCAATTCAGTCAATGCATGAAGTGGATTGAAATTCCATTAAAAATACTTTAATGTTTTTAGTTCGAATTTCAATGCAACTGACTGAATTTTTAATTGATTGACCCTAAATCTGTTGTTCATTGGTGGTCAGAATTACATATTCAGTGTGTTTGTTGTCAGGACGTTTCCTAGTAGTTTAACTTGTGCCTGCTAAATGTTTCAGGGCCTGAGATCATGAGTAAACTGGCCGGAGAGTCTGAGAGTAACCTGAGGAAGGCCTTCGAGGAGGCTGAGAAGAATGCCCCTGCCATCATCTTCATTGATGAGCTGGACGCCATTGCACCAAAAAGAGAAAAGGTGGGTTCACATCTTCTGATACAGTTTCCTTCTCATCCAATAGACCAATGTTCTTCAATCCTGTCCCAAGTCATGTTCGTTAGGGAGAAAGTTTTGAAACTGTGTGAAATGGGAAGGTACTACCTGAACTCAAGTTTTGCTACAATGTGTCCTACTGAACACAACCCTGGAGGCTCACAGGGTGTGCAGGCTTTTTTTCAAGCCCAGCTCAAACACTTTTTTTTTTTAAAATCAGGTGTGGTAGCACAGGGCTAGAACAAAAGCCTGCACACCCAGTTGAACGTTTGTGATAGTTATGATAAAAAATGTTTATTCTCCTGAGCCATTTACTGTGTTCATATTCGTATCTTTTATTATTTCTTAATGTTGCATTGTTGAGAAGGAACCTACAAGTAGTAGTGGAGAGTCGCATGTGCGTACCGATAGGATGCATGGGGTGTGAGTAGCTCCGCTCTGTACCGATAAAACTGGTTATATGTAGAGGCCAGACAACAAAGTTTTTAAATCAAGCCTCTAAAAATCGATAGATCAATATATCACCAAGCAACTGGGAGAGAGTGAGAGGTCAGTTATGTACAACAGCGACCCAATCAGTTGGGACGGCACTAATTAAACAATGAACGCGACGGCACTAATGTAACAAGCCATGGCTTCCCCCAGAGGAAAAGACAAGGAGCAACTTGGAGATGCAAACAATGGTAATAAACGTGCAAACAATGGTAATAAACGTGCAAACAATGGTAATAAACAGCTAAAGGATATCCAGGAAAACATAGCTAAAATGCTCCCAATGCCCATCAAAATGCCCAAAACAAACTGCTACAAGCTGTTGTTAAAAAAAGTAGTCTATCGTGTCATACATGCACATACAAGGGGTGTGCATGAATGAACAAGACCACAAAATTAGCCTTCTGGTAACAAAGTTGCAAACTTTAGATTAATTGGATCAGCAAGAAATCAGAATGAGACCAAACAACAGGAGAATATTGTCCTGCCGGAAGACGAGGAAAAGGGAGATGTTTCCAGCTACCTGGTCAAATTGATAAAAGGAACTTGACGTGAATATATCACCAGAGGATCTGGAACGATAGCATAGGATGGCGTGAAACAGAAGAACGCTAAATACCCTCTCATAGTAATCGTCAAGCTGTGGAACTATTAGACCAAAGTCAACATGCTGACTGCACAGGGGTGAAAGGAGATCAAAATCCATGGCCAGTCCATTCGATTCATCCAGGACCTGTCTGCTAGGCTGAGAAAAAACCTGCACGGATTACATTCCCATCAATCAGTGGAAGAAATTGGAATCAAATCTCAATTTAGCTTCCCGGCAGTGCTATGGGTATGGAAGAGAACGCAAACGATGGAATTCACAAGCACTGATGAAGTCCTAAACAAGCTACAAGAAACCTTTCCCGTTGAAGGAGAGCCACCTGCCCAGAGGAGAGGAAGGATCGGGAAAAAGTGATAAGCACACTAGGCTACATACAATAACCTGGTCTTGGGCGTCACATACAATATTCTTTCCCCCTCCCCCAAAACCATATTATACATTGCTTAAGTAACTGCTGTTCTCTAGGAAGTAACGATAGCAGTAGCTGATGCCAATGGGTTACATGGACACTGAAAAGAAAATACAAAAAAGGAAATATAGCATGTATGTCAATAACTATTCTGCGGGTGGCTGGATGTTTGCCTGTGCATATAAACAAAAACATCAACGCAACATGTAAATTGTTGGTCTCATGTTCCATATGCACAAAAAGCTTCTCAAATTTGGTCCACAAATTTGTTTACATCCATGTTAGTGAGCATTTCTTCTTTGCCAAGATAAACCATGATTTTTACACAGGTGCACCTTGTACTGGGGACAATAAAATCCCACTAAAATGTCAAGTTCTCACACAACACCACAAATATCTCAAGTTTTGAGGGAGCGTGCAATTGGCATGCTTGACTGCAGGTATGACCTCCAGAGCGGTTGGCAGAGAATTTAATGTTCTTTACCATAAGCAGTCTCCAAACATCAATTTAGAGAATTTGGCAGTATGTCCAACCGGCTTCACAACCGCAGTATGGTGTCGTGTGGGCAAGCGGTTTGCTGATGTCAATGTTGTGAAGAGTGCACCGTGTGGTGTTATGGTATGGGCAGGCATAAGCTACAAGCAACGAACACAATTGTCTTTTATGGATGGTAATTTGAATGCCCAGAGATACAAGGATGAGATTCTGAGGCCCACTGTTGTCTGTACACAATTCCTGGAAGCTGAAATTGTCCCAGTTCTTCCATGGCCTGCATACTCACTAGACATGTCACCCATTAAGCATGTGTGGGATGCTCTGGTTCGATGTGCATGACAGCGTGTTCCAGTTCCCGCCAATATCCAGCAACTTCGCACAGCCATTGAAGAGGAGTGGGACAACATTCCACAGGTCACAATCAAAAGCCTGATCAACTCTATGCGAAGGAGATGCGTCACGCTGCATGAAGCAAATGGTGCTCACACCAGAAACAGACTGGTTTTCTGATCCACGCCCCTACCTGTTTTTTGAGGTATCTGTGACCAACAGATGCATGTCTATATTACCAGTCATGTGAAATCCATAGATTAGGGCCCAATTAATTTCAATTGACTGATTTCCTTTACATGAACTGTAACTCAGTAAAATCTTTGAAATTATTGCATGTTGCGTTTATTTTTTGTTCAGTAATACTCAAACTCACAGGAACTATTTTAGCAGGTAACCTAAATCATGCATTCAGCTAGTGAGACAGACATCGGGGGGGGGGGATTCAAGGAACCTCCAAAGAGGCTGAAAAACAATCTCTACAGGACACCAGGAGATTATTATTCCCAACTACAAAAGACAAAAAAAATTACAAATGCTCGAATAGCTTTTTCAAGAAATGCACTCAACATTATACTGGGAGCTAAAATCGATAATATAGCGATATCGGATCATTCTCCTGTATCATGCTTTTACACCAACAGAAAATACACTTAGTGACAGAATATGGAGAATGAACAGCGCATCTTCAAGACCCTACATTTTATTATATATGTGAACAAAAAAATGAAGACTTTTACAAATGTGGACAAAAAAAAGCAGACCCCCAACATGATTTGGGATGTTTTTAAGGCGTACATTATCAATCTCCTAATCTCATACTCTGCAAAAGTAAAATCTTGAGTTAGAAATGTAAATTAAAGAAATACATCTTTGAAAAAGCCCATAATTTATTTTTATTTTTATACAAGGTAAAGAAGGAAATACAATTTCTGAATTTTAAGCAGGAATTTACTCCTTGAAGAGAGCCAAATACAGCAGGTTAAACTCAAAGCATACTATTTAATGGGAAACAAACCTGGTAAACACCTCGCAGCCCTCACAAAATGAAGACGCAAAACCATTTAGTTTAAAAAAGGATAAGGATACAAACGCTTTAAAATCAGAAACAATGCTATTAATAATTTTAAAAGCTTTATTTAAATAACCTTTGGACTGATCCTATAGCCGCCTTAGACTCAACAACCTTCACACAACTATCAGCAGAAAAAATTACTAAAAATGGAAATCACCCAGCAATAAATATATTAGACAATTAAAACATTCACGGAGAAAAGCACCAGGGATGGATGGCTTTCCTATAACATTTTATTTGATATTCTGGGACAAAGTAGCACCCCTATTTATTCAAATGACAACACGCATCACTAAATTCAGTGCTTCTGAGTTCCATATATCAAACTGTTATTTCAGTTATATTAACACCAGGAAAATCTTGAGTCTGTAAAATAACAAAATTCTTAAACAACGGTATGGCAGAAGTATTACCAGACTTGACACACAAACAGGGTTTGTTAAAAATAGACACAAATACAAAAACATGTTTTAGTATAATACAATGTGCTAAGAAACAAGATAGCGATTCATCAATAATGACTATTGATGCCGAAAAGGCTTTCGACTGTCTTGAATGGCCTTTTCTATTAACTTTTTGAAGCATTCAACTTTCCAGCTGATAGTACATTTCGCAAAAGTATATACAAATGATACATTATCTGATGAAATTGCTGTAGAAAGGGTTACGAGACAGTACTGTCTCCACCCTTCTGTTTTGGACTGGCAATGGAACCGCTTGCAAAAATAAACAGGACCTAAACATAACAGGTATTAGTAAACATGAGTATAAACTAAACTTATTTGACGACAATCTCCTGTTAGACCTGAATAATATTAAACTCAATGCCTCCTTGTTAAAAATATTCTCAGAATATTCTAAGATCTCAGGATATAAAATTTACGTGGAGAAAAAAACGGAAAGGGCAATAGGAAAAATAACTGGTGGACCACAAAAAAATATTAAACGTACGATGCTTAAAGTGACAACACATTCTAATATTGAGACTCTTTGTATACGAGACTCGAAATTGAACTCCGGTGCATCCTCAAATCAAATTGTATTTGTCACATACACATGGTTAGCAGATGTTAATGCGAGTGTAGCGAAATGCTTGTGCTTCTAGTTCCGACAATGCAGTAATAACCAACGAGTAATCTAGCTAACAATTCCAAAACTACTACCTTATACACACAAGTGTAAAGGGATAAAGAATATGTACATAAAGATATATGAATGAGTGATGGTACAGAGCAGCATAGGCAAGATGCAGTAGATGGTATCGAGTACAGTATATACATATGAGATGAGTATGTAAACAGTGGCATAGTTTAAAGTGGCTAGTGATACATGTATTACATAAAGATGCAGTAGATGATATAGAGTACAGTATAAACGTATACATATGAGATAAAGAATGTAGGGTATGTAAACATTATATTAAGTAGCATTGTTTAAAGTGGCTAGTGATATATTTTACATCAATTCCCATCAATTCCCATTATTAAAGTGGCTGGAGTTGAGTCAGTGTGTTGGCAGCAGCCACTCAATGTTAGTGGTGGCTGTTTAACAGTCTGATGGCCTTGAGATAGAAGCTGTTTTTCAGTCTCTCGGTCCCAGCTTTGATGCACCTGTACTGACCTCGCCTTCTGGATGATAGCGGGGTGAACAGGCAGTGGCTCGGGTGGTTGTTGTCCTTGATGATCTTTATGGCCTTCCTGTGACATCGGGTGGTGTAGGTGTCCTGGAGGGCAGGTAGTTTGCCCCCGGTGATGTGTTGTGCAGACCTCACTACCCTCTGGAGAGCCTTACGGTTGTGGGTGGAGCAGTTGCCATACCAGGCAGTGATACAGCCCGACAGGATGCTCTCGATTGTGCATCTGTAGAAGTTTGTAAGTGCTTTTGGTGACAAACCTAATTTCTTCAGCCTCCTGAGCTTCACGATGCTGTCTGTGTTGGTGGACCAATTCAGTTTGTCTCTGATGTGTACGCCGAGGAACTTAAAACTTACTACCCTCTAGTCCACAATCATCTCCTTAGTTTTGTTGACGTTGAGTGTGAGGTTATTTTCCTGACACCACACTCCGAGGGTCCTCACCTCCTCCCTGTAGGCCGTCTCGTCGTTGTTGGTAATCAAGCCTACCACTTGTGTCGTCCGCAAACTTGATGACTGAGTTGGAGGCATGCGTGGCCACGCAGCCGTGGGTGAAGAGGGAGTACAGGAGAGGGCTCAGAACGCACCCTTGTGGGGCCCCAGTGTTGAGGATCAGCGGGGTGGAGATGTTGTTACCTACCCTCACCACCTGGGGGCGGCCCGTCAGGAAGTCCAGTACCCAATTGCACAGGGCGGGGTCGCGAGCTTGATGACGAGTTTGGAGGGTACTATGGTGTTAAATGCTGAGCTGTAGTCGATGAACAGCATTCTCACATAGGTATTCCTCTTGCCCAGATGGGTTAGGGCAGTGTGCAGTGTGGTTGAGATTGCATCGCCTGTGGACCTTTTTCCATTGGTCATCCTTGATGTTTCTACAACTGGATTGGAACCCACCTGTGGTAAATTCAATTGATTGGACATAATTTGGAATGGCACACACTTGTCTAAATAAGGTCCCACATTTGACAGTGTATGTCAGAGCAAAAACCAAGCCATGGGATCGAAAGAGTTGTCCGTATCGCTCCGAGACAGGATTGTGTCGAGGTACAGATCTGGGGAAGGGTAGCAAAAAAATGTCTACATGGAAGAAGTTTGGAACCACCAAGACTTCCAAGAGCTGGCCGCCTGGCAAAACTTAGAAATTGGGGAGATGGGCCTTGGTCAGGAACACGATGGGCACTCTGACAGAGCTCCAGAGTTCCTCTATGTGGATGGGAGAACCTTCCAGAAAGACAACCATCAGGCCTTTATGGTAGAGTGGCCAGACGGGAAGACACTCCTCAGTAAAAGGCACATGAGAGCCCGCTTGGAGTTTTCCAAAAAAGCACCTAAAGGACTCTGATCATGAGAAACAAAATTCTCTCGTCTGATGAAACCAAGATTGAACTATTTGGTCTGAATGCCAAACGTCACGTCTAGAGGAAACCTGGCATCCCTACGGTGAAGCATGGTGGTGGCAGCATCATGTTGTGAGGATGTTTTTCAGCGACAGGGATTGGGAAACTAGTCAAGATCGAGGCAAAGATGAACGGAGCAAAGTACAGAGCTCCTTGATGAAAACCTGCTCCAGGGTGCTCAAGTCCTCAGACTGGGACGAAGGTTCACCTTCCAACAGGATAACGACCCTAAGCACACAGCCAAGACAACGCAGGAGTCTGAATGTCCTTGAGTGGCCCAGCCAAAGCCTGGACTTGAACATCTCTGAAGAGACCTGAAAATAGCTGTGCTGCGACACTCCCCAGCCAGTCTGACAGAGCTTGAGAGGATCTGCAGAGAAGAATGGGAGAAACTCCCCCAAATACAGGTGTGCCAAGCTTGTAGCGTCATACCCAAGAAGACTTTAGGTTTTAATATTTAGGTAAATGTGATCAGTTTACTTCATTTTTTAGGGAAAAATTTAAATGAACCTGCTTTTGCTTTGTCATTATGGGGTATTGTGTGTCGATTGAGGGGAAAACTGTTTAATCTATTTTGGAATATGGCTGTAATGTAACGAAGGGGTCTGAATACTTTCTGAATGCATTGGTTGTTTTTTAACATCGAATTGTAATACAAATAGAATCGCGGGAATTGCAGTACATATTGTATCGGCACCTAAGTATTGTGATATTGTATCATAAGGTCCCTATCAATTCCCAGCCCTACCTGCAAGTAAGCATTTTGTTGGACGGTGTACATCATGTGTGTCCTGTACATGCAACTAATACAACTTAAAACATGGGTCTCTAGGACCAGGGTTGAATGACACTACAGTAAATTCTCTATGAAATGAAACTCCTATACCCTCTACCATAAACTTGACCTCCTTGGGGTCAACAGAAAAAGTAATTAACCCTCTATATTGTCCTGTGTAGACACACGGTGAGGTGGAGAGGCGTATCGTGTCTCAGCTCCTCACACTCATGGACGGCCTTAAGCAGCGTGCTCACGTCATCGTCATGGCAGCCACCAACAGACCCAACAGCATTGACGCCGCTCTCAGGCGATTTGGTAAGATCCCTCAGTGCACTTGTAGACCTAGAATGTAACAGGTTCGCTTCTTAAATCAAGTTCTTAGTTTTGCCAGAGGTCTCTTGCATTTGACTAATATCTTCATCCTTTTTTAAAATTCTTTGTCATTACTGGTTGTGAATCAGCAGGGTTGGTGGTAACATAGAAATAAATTGGAATTGAATCTATTTATATGCTGGTTAGTGAGGCTGACATTAACTGTGTGATGTTTCTTCTCAGGGCGTTTTGACAGGGAGGTGGACATTGGCATTCCTGACGCAACAGGCAGACTGGAGATCCTCCAGATCCATACCAAGAACATGAAACTGTCCGACGATGTCGACCTCGAGCAGGTGTGTGTGTGTATATAACACTACTGTAATTTACAGAGTGAGGTTGTTGTTACGAGAATTTTGTTCTCAATGTTCTTAAACTGAACTTCAATTAAACTACTCAGTCTGCAACCCAGAGTTTGTAAGATTCTGGTTGAATGAAACAGACGGAGTCCCAGCTTGCAATAGTCAGAATGTTTACTCACGAGAGCGCTCTGAAGTCCATTATACACAAAGACATCCATTTTATAACTTACGCACATACTTCCACACAAACAGTAGATATCCTACGCACATACATACACATGAACAGTAGGTGAGTTGTATCCTTCTCTCACCACTGTTTATCACTACCCAGCCGACAGTTCCATTCCCCCGAGATTAGAGGAACCTTGAGAAAGACTCCCTGTCCTATCATAAGTTTCTCAGAGTTCTAGCCAGGTCGGGTCAAACACAGCTGAATTGTTCTCGGTATTTTCTTAGGCACACACTGTCTCGCCTATACTTCTAAATGGTAATGTCTTAACTTGTCCTATACACACACACATTAAATAATTATAGTCTTATGATTCAAATACATTTCACTCCATTATACAGTGACGGGGTAGAATACTTTTAGTCATTATCTTAACATTACCTTAAACATATAAATAATTTAGTCACATTCATTTCTATTATATCAGTTGTCAATTAAACATTTTGTGTATGTAAGGTAGAATGAAAAGTGGAGAGTGAGTTTAAGTGAAGTCCCCGCCATGTTTATACTGTATGTGTGACCATGTCTGTCTGTGTCCTCCAGGTTGCCAATCAGACTCACGGCCACGTGGGTGCTGACCTGGCTGCTCTGTGCTCTGAAGCCGCCCTGCAGGCCATCAGGAAGAAGATGGATCTCATCGACCTTGAGGACGAGACCATCGACGCAGAGGTCATGAACTCCCTTGCCGTCACCATGGACGACTTCAGAGTAATGAGCTGGATTATTTTCTCCAACACACACACAGCACTCAAAGTAGCTTCTACTGCACTGAGAACTTTATTCACCCTTTGGTTTTTCATCACTATGCAAATCTGCAGCGTCCAGTATTTGTCTTTTTGCTAATGGTCTGAGGACAGCCGTAACTATTGAGCATTAGAACCAGTCGTAGCACAGAATCGTTAAGCCAGCTGCACTAACCAGTTGTATGTGGGTTGGGTTTCAGTGGGCTCTGAGCCAGAGCAACCCATCTGCCCTGAGAGAAACTGTGGTGGAGGTGCCCAACATCAGCTGGGAGGACATCGGTGGTCTGGAGGATGTCAAGAGGGAACTCCAGGAGCTTGTACAGGTAGGCCATGTTCTAGTCGTGGGGTATGTTACTGATGTGATGCAGATTTATATGCCACAAAATCTAATGTCATTTGTTGATTTTGTATCATTCATTGAAAGAGTGAGGAGTCTGAATGATGAATCCCTTTACAGGTGTATTCATTCTACAGTGGTCCCCTGCAGCATACGTTCAAACCTGTGATTAGAACGCTTATTTAGAACGTCCAGTTTTGATGACGCAACAGTCAACATTTGAGCTAGCCACACTTTTTTTCCCTCACAGAAACATTTCTCACAAAGAGTCCTTAAAAAGTGATGTCCTGAACGTGACCAGTTTATTGTAATTTTCAGACATTCACAGAAGTACATTTACATTTAAGTCATTTAGCAAACGCTCTTATCCAGAGCGACTTACAAGTAGCAATAGCATACACAATAATCGAAACTAGCCTACATTAGTCCTAGTGCTAACTAAGAAAAGACTGAGGAAACCACAATATGAATTAGCTAATAGCAATTACTGTTCATAATTCATCACATCACGGGTGAGCTCACGATTGAGCTAAATAATTGAGTAAATCACTTTCTAGAAATCGTAAGTAATCAGACCATGGGTAGTTTGTGCGCCTCCATGTTTGTTTTTTCTCGTCAACCAAAGATACGAGGAGTTTGGTCTGTTTGCAAGTATGCATCTTGAAGAGGGTGTGTCGTCTACGATAATTCACTTCCCTTCATCCACTTCTGGAAGTTTACCCTTCACTTCATAACATCTTTTGTCTGACAGACATTTACTTGACACCCAGAATGCATTGTATGATGTTAACAAACATGGCTCCACACATAGCTGGCAAATAGCTGAGCATTAGCTCATTATAATCAGTAGAACATTCAAAACGTATTTTACACACATCATAGGTATCCATTGCAATCTATGCAATAATCAGAATGCATTATTTATCACCAGTGCTTGAAAACGTGAATAAAACTGTAAATATATTATGCTCCATACATACCTACTGTATGCTACAGTAGAAACGACAACACGATATACAGGATATAAGGCACTAACTTTGATAGGAACGCACACATGTCTAAAGTTATTATTTGTAAGGAAAACAACAAGCAAGTGTGCAAGTCTGCACAAATGTCTGCATACTTGATCTGCAGAAACATTGGTGAAGCGCTTGGGCTCTCCTCGAAGAGAGAAGTTTGTCTTGGTCAGTAAAACCTCAGACATAAATTGTCCTCAACACTGAAATGTGTTACTTCTATGTGAATTAATGAGGAGGTGGAACAGACCTCAATTCAAACTGTGGTTAAAAAAATATGACTTGTTAGAAATAATTTAAAATTCTCAAGTGGATAAATAGCCTACAGATAATTAGCAGGCAGCACGTGTTAACTGTCCTGTTACCAAACAATCCCATTTTGGAACAGTGAGTGCATTCTGACATCACGTGCATAAAACCACTCCTGCCGGGGAGACTGATAGAGATATTTGGAACTCACGTGAAAAGCTTAATGGTTTGTCTAACCTTCACGATCTTCTTCTCTTCAGTACCCAGTGGAGCACCCAGACAAGTTCTTGAAGTTCGGCATGACCCCATCCAAGGGTGTGCTGTTCTACGGACCCCCAGGTTGCGGTAAGACCCTGCTGGCCAAGGCCATCGCCAATGAGTGCCAGGCCAACTTCATCTCCATCAAAGGGCCCGAGTTGCTCACCATGTGGTTCGGCGAGTCTGAGGCCAATGTCCGAGAGATCTTCGACAAGGTAAGGTTAAACTGATTTATCGAGATCCCTCTAACCTCATATTTACCTGTATTTTATGTTGTAGTTGTATTTAAAAATATATATATATTGTATGACATCTAATTTGTGTGTTACACATGCACAAAAGATGGTTAATAAATGTGAGACACTTATTCTCCTTTTCCATTGCAAAACGTTTTCTGTTGTGTGCCCCAATGAACCTATATCGTACCCTCCTATAAACCCTCAATCTTCCAGGCTCGCCAGGCCGCCCCCTGCGTGCTCTTCTTTGACGAGCTGGACTCCATCGCCAAGGCGCGTGGCGGCAACGCGGGTGATGGTGGCGGAGCAGCCGACCGTGTCATCAACCAGATCCTGACGGAGATGGACGGCATGTCCAGCAAGAAGAATGTCTTCATCATCGGCGCCACCAACAGGTTGGCCATCATCACCCCAAAGAAGAGCACTCTGCTTCACTGTTAATTGGAGTTTAAAAAACATTTCTAGCACTAGGCTTGCTGCTCTACGCAATTTTTATGGTTTTACTTGCAATGATGATATGTGGGAGTCTTCCCGACCTCAGTTGATTGCACTTTGTTCTTAGGTGGACAATAAGGTACTGTAAAATGAGATAGAAATGTAGGTTAAGTTAAATGACTAAACTGTGTGCCGTACTAGGCCTGATATCATCGACCCGGCCATCCTGAGGCCCGGCAGACTGGACCAGCTCATCTACATCCCCCTGCCAGATGAGAAGTCCCGCATCAACATCCTCGGAGCCAACCTCAGGAAGTCACCCATCGCCAAGGCAAGCCTCTATCTATTTATATGTGTATCTGACCATGCGCTGACATTGTGCTGACTGAACTGTTTTTCCCACCTCAGTCAGCATGTTCTGATTTGAGGGGTCGGGGCTCATTAAATGTCTTCATTCCAGGCTGGGCTACATGTAATGGGTAGAAAATGGATTTGTGGGAAAAGTTGTTCATATGGAAATTGCTGTGTGTGTGAAACAAATGTATTTTAGAATCCCATTTACTGTTTGATCTTTGTCTGGAAGTACTCCCTCTACCCCTGTATGATTAAAGGATGTGGACCTGGATTTCTTGGCCAAGATGACCAATGGTTTCTCTGGAGCTGACCTGACAGAGATCTGCCAGAGGGCCTGTAAGATGGCCATCAGGGAGTCTATCGAGAACGAGATCAGGAGGGAAAGGGAGAGGCAGACCAACCCCTCAGCCATGGTGAGTTTAGTCACTAATGAATCTGTATTTGTTAAATGACGCAGTCTAGACTATAGCTAACTTTGTGCATGTGAAGCCTGAATAATGTAGGATCTGGGCAAATCACCAGCAGATTTAATTTCAGGAAGACACAAAACAACATTTCTGTATTCAATATTAAATGACTGAGTAAATCAACTGGGACATTTCTTTGATTTCTATTCATTATGTATACACAAAGTATTTATTTTACAAGGGAGAAGGGATGATGAATTTTAACCTTAAACTGATTTACACACATACCAGTGGAAGAGAAGGCGTGATTGTATTTTATAGAGAAGTTCTTAAACCCCCCTTCACCTCTTTCTATCCCTCTTGCCCCCACAGGAGGTGGAGGAGGACGACCCTGTCCCAGAGATCCGTAAGGACCACTTTGAGGAGGCCATGCGTTTCGCCCGCCGCTCCGTCAGCGACAACGACATCCGCAAATACGAGATGTTCGCCCAGACGTTACAGCAGAGCAGAGGCTTCGGAAGTTTCCGGTAAGCAAAACGCACATAATACATAGCGGATGATGGTGTTGAATAATACTGTTACCTATCTCCGCTCCCATATATCCTAGATACACCACCACTGGGGATTTTCATTCAACTTTTCTTACAAAATACATCTATTCCATGTACAGCCAACAAGCCATGTGTTTTACATAAGGAATGTACTGACAATGGCAAGCTGGCTCCCCCTGATATTTACTGTAATGAGCAAAACAATTCCTGTCCTCGTCTCAGGTTCCCCACTAACTCTGCGCCAGGGGCTGGGCCCAGCCAGGGCTCTGCTGGTGGCAGCGGTGGCACAGTCTTCAACGAGGACAACGACGACGACCTCTATGGTTAAACCACACCATGACCCACAGTGGACCAAAACACAACCACTCTGTGGACCAAAGTTTCCTCATATACATTCTGGCAAATCTGTACAATGCCGCACAATATACACAAAAAATCCCATTATTTACAAACCTTTCATCCCCCTTTAATAGTTAGACAGCATGTTGCAGCTTGTCTGTGTTCTGGCACTGCAGGACTTTTTCAAACCTTGTATGGATTTAAGGAGGGGGGGCAGAAGCTGTGTGAGTACTTCTGACTTCATATGTGCAACTAATGAAGGATATAAAACTAGCCTGTTATAGAGGAAAGGGAGGGGAATTGCTTATGACTTGTAATGTATGAATATATAGGGTTTAAAACATTTAAATTGAATTGTACGAAATTAAAACAATAAATTAACTGGTGAATAGTGGGTGTCAGTTTGCAATTTGTACAGATCTTTGAAAAGGGAATAAACTTCAACCATGAAACGAATCAATTATTTTGGGGAAATATGTATTGCAAGCAATACAATCTTTATTGACAACTTTAGTAGTGGATTAAATCAAATGTTCAAGCAATTTTAGTGCATATAATAAATGTGCTTATTCAAGTGTAACAAACAATGTGAATAGTAGAAGTGTCTTGGACAATGAATATACATAGTTTAATGAGAATAAATGTGTGATTTACAAAAGTGAGTGCAGTTCTTTACAAAACGGGTGTGTGTGGGGGCGGTGGGCAGTTACTTTTGGCTAAATGGAAAATGTGATAATCTGTGTTAGTGCGCTTTTTAGAATGAAATATTTAGAGATAAATATGTAGCCTAATAATAAATAAATATTAAAATATTTAATGTTCTCTGGCATCATACCCAATAATGCTTGGTATGCAATGCAGGCATGTGATGTTTCTGTTTGGGTATGTTTTTCTCCCTCACATAGCACGGGTCGTAATAGTCCCATTCCATTCCGGAGTCCCACACACCGTTGTTGAGACCGTCGCTGTCCGCGGATAAAATCCGGAGCGAGACACCTGGAGAAGCGTTTGCATAATTAGCTTGGCAGTGATGGAAAAAGTATCCAATTGTCATACATGAGTAAAAGTAATGATACCTTAATAGAAAATGACTAGTAAAATACTTAAGCGTCAAAAGTAGAAGTATAAATAATTTAAAATGCTTTAAATTTATGCAAACCGGATGCCCCCCCCCCCTTATTACAGGGATAGCAAGGGGCACACCAACACTCAGACAATTTACAAACGAAACGTGTTTAGCGAGTCCGTCAGAGGCAGGGATGTTCTCTTGATCCAATTCACGCACTTAATGTACCATCTTCGTGTCGTGTTAAGCGTTCAAAATGTAAGGAGTAGCCTACTTTTGGGTGTTAGGGAAAATGTATGGAGTAAAAAGTACACTTATTTAGAAATGTAGTGAAGTAAATGTCAAATAGCCCAAAAAACGACGTAAGTAGCACTTTAAAGTATTTGCACACCACTGTAGGTAGGCTGTGATAGGCCATCGCTTTCTAATGGTGGAGAACATTTGATATTCATACTTCATGTAAATGTAAAACCGCTATGTTCTAGTAGGCCTAATGATAGCTCACCGGCGCTTGCTCCAAAGTCGCTGTCCAATCCAGGGCCCATGGTGGAATAGTTGTCAGATACAACAAAGCATGACATCTCTGGAGGCATGTTACTGGTATAGTCACATTCGAAGTCAAACATATCAAACTGGTGTTCTATGTTGTTCATTAGCTCCATGGTGCTGCACCGACGCATGGGCCTCTGGTCAGATGTTACCTGCGTACGTAAAAACAGTCATTCATCACATGTATCCAAGACAGACTTCAGGGTTACAAACTAATTTTAGGCTAGAAACCACGAACTAACCGTTGAGTGTGGATTATTTAGCGCAGGCGAGTTGGGTGGTACAAGGTCAGGCCGTTCTACCTCTGAATCACTTGACTGCGGTAGGACAGGGGCGCTTCTGCGCCAGTTAATTTTGTTCCTGCTGTACATTCGTGACCTACGCGTCTGGTCGACCCTGGAGGTGGCCAATATGGTGCTCTGCGTCCTCGGAGACTCCAAGCCACCGCCTGTGGCCCCGTCCGGCCGGATGAATCGGATTCTCTGGTCCACTGCTGCCCTCTCCTTTGACGAAGTTCTTGAAGAGTTCGAGGGCTGTGCCGGAATTGTCTCTGCAACCGAGATGTAAGCCCCTATCCCATCTTGATTTGGCAACAATGGCATCTCGGATATTCTGGTCATTCTCTGGCGCATCGACAGAGTAGACTGTAACATACTCTCGTAGTCCTCTCGTCTTTTTTTGTTCTTCTTTGAACAAATGTGTAACTTGTAACCCAGAAACAAACAGTTCAACAACAACAGAAGAACCACACACGGTAAGAGTAGAATAATAAGTAGCGTTAAACTGGTAATTGGCAAACCATCACTCCGATTTGAGGGTGGTGTTGATGGGCCTATTTGCGACATTTCATCACAAATATTTTATAGGATCCAATTCCAGAACACAAGATTTGTGAGTTTGTTCAAAATGACTTATCCTAATTGGTTATTTTCTGTGAGCACGCAGGTGTTTTGTGGCACCAATCAATTTCACTATCCTGCGTTTGAACACAATGAGTGCTTGGATTTTGTGCTTGGCGAACCCTGTGGTCATGGTCTCTTAGATTTTCTGCTTCAAGATCTATCCAATTTGTTCGTGAATATATAGACATATAGACAATATATATACATATAGACAACCAAACGGAGGCCTACTCGAAAATGTTTGAGACAATCAGTTGTGTTTTGACCAGGTGGTATACAGAAGATAGCCCATTTGGTAAAAGACCAAATTCATATTATGGAAAGAACAGCTCAAATAAGCAAAGAGAAACAACAGTCCATCATTACTTTTAAGACATGAAGGCCAGGCAATTTTGAAAATTTAAAGATCTTTTAAAGTTTCTTCAAGTGCAGTTTCAGAAACCAAGCACTATGATGAAACTGGCTCTCATGAGGACCGCCACAGGAAAAGAAGATGCAGAGTTAACTCTGCTGCAGAGGATACATTTATTAGTTACCAGCCTGAGAAATTGCAGCCCCAATAAATGCTACAGAGTTCAAGTAACAGACACATCTCACCATCAACTGTTCAGAGGAGACTGTGCAAATCAGTCCTTCATGGTTGAATTGCTGCAAAGAAACCACTACATAAGGACACCAATAAGAAGGGACTTGCTTAGGCCAAGAAATATGAACAATGGACATTAGACCAGTGGAAATCTGTTCTTTGGCCTGATGAGTCCAAATTTGAGATTTTTGGTTCCAACCGCCGTGTCTTTCTGAGATGCAGAGTAGAGTGATATTCGCATGTGTGGTTTGCACTGTGAAGAATGGGGGAGGAGGTGTGGTGACACTGTCAGTGATTTATTTAGAATTCAAGGCACACTTAACCAGCATGACTACCACCGCATTCTTCAGCAATACACCATCCCATCTGGTTTGCGCTTAGTGAGACTATCATTTGTTTTTCAACAGGACAATGACCCATCACACCTCCAGGCTGTGTAGGGTCTATTTGACCAAGGAGAGTGATGGTGCTGCATCAGATGACCTGGCCTCCCCAATCACCTGACCTCAACCCATTTAAGATGAGTTGGGATGAGTTGGATATTAGAGTGAAGGAAAAGCAGCCAACAAGTGCTCAGCATATGTGAGAACTCCTCCAAGACTTTTGGAAACCCTATTACGGGGGCTGAGTCGCTGACTTACTGGTGCTCTTCCATGCCATCCCTAGGAGGGGTGTGTCACTTGAGTGGGTTGAGTCACTGATGTGATCTTTATGTCCGGGTTGGCGCCCACCTCTGGTTCATGCCATGGGGGAGATCTTTGTGGGCTATACTCGGCCTTGTCTCAGGGTAGTAAGTTGGTAGTTGAAGATATCCCTCTGGTGGTGTGGGTGATGTGCTTTGGCAAAGTGGGTGGGGTTATATACTGCCTATTTGGCCCTGTCCAGGGGTATCGTCAGATGGGGCCACAGTGTCTCCCAACCCATCATGTCTCAGCCTCCAGTATTTATGCTGCAATAGTTTGTGTTGGGGGGCTAGGGTCAGTCTGTTATATATGGAGTGTTTATCCTGTCTTCTCTCGGAGGACCTAAGCCCTAGTACCATGCCTCAACTACCTGGCCTGATGACTCATTGCTGTCCTCAGTCCCCTTGCTGTCCTCAAGTCCACCTGCTCGTGCTGCTGCTCCAGTTTCAACTTATTATCATCTAACCCTGCTGGTCGTCTATGAACGTTTGAACATCTTGGCCATGTACTGTTATCTCCACCTGGCACAGCCAGAAGAGGACTGGCCACCCCTCATAGCCTGGTTCCTCTCTAGGTTTCTTCCTAAGTTCCAGACTTTCTAGGGAGTTTTTCCTAGCCACTGTGCTGTTTGGGGTTTTAGGCCCGGTTTCCGTACAGCACTTTATGACATTGGCTGATGTAAAAAGGGCTTTATAAATTAATTGATTGATTCCAGGTGAAGTGGGTTGAGTGAATGACAAGTGTGTGCAAAGCTGCCATCAAGGCAAAGGGTGGCTACTTTGAAAAATATATATTAAAATATATTTTAATATGTTTAACACTTTTGGTTATCACGTGTTATTTATTCGTTTTCATGTCTTCACTATTCTACAATGTAGAAAATACAAAAAATAAATAAAAACCCTTGACTTACTAGGTGTGTACAATAGTTTATTTAACATTTTTAATGGGACAAAGGCATCCCTGCCGGCCTAACCCTGACGATGCTGGGCCAACTGGTCGGTATTCAGTCAGGATAGCTGGCTAGACTACCTACCATTAATATATATATATATATATATAGTTAATTGTTAGCTAATTGAGGGACCTCCCTAACAAGAGAGGAACTGCTGATGTACATCCACATTTCTAAAATCACACCAGTTGTATTTTACTATTCTTACTCTCAGTAAGTTGAGACCCCGACTGAGTTCCTAATAAATACATTTGATTCAATTTTATCGATAAACATTGTGAAGTTTTGCAGTACAGTACTGCTCAAAACCTACTGCAACCACTGAGGATCTGCAACAGTTTACCACAGTAATCCTTTCTAGCACGATATATACACTTATTCCAAAAAGCACACCAGATATACCCTGGCATTATGTGGCTGAGCGATGAGGAGAAACAAATGTTTTTTTTGCAGAATATTTAGATAAAGCCTGGAATAAAAGAAAAAAGGCTACCTATAATCCAATTGTACAAATATTTAGCTTCTGTGGTAAATGACACGTGTATATAGATGGTGTAGAGGCTTGTCTCCCATATGAATCTTCTATGTGGTAAATGACACGTGTGTGTATATAGATGGTGTAGAGGCTTGTCTCCCATATGAATCTTCTATGTGGTAAATGACACGTGTGTGTGTGTATATAGATGGTGTAGATGCTTGTATCCCATATGAATCTTCTATGTATGTATGTATGTATGTATGTATGTATGTATGTATGTATGTATGTATGTATGTATGTATGTATGTATGTATGTATGTATGTATGTATGTATGTATGTATGTATGTATGTATGTATGTATGTATGTATGTATGTATGTATGTATGTATGTATGTATGTCCTTTTACTGCTCTAGGAATATAATTATTGTTTGGATAACCTTTATTTACTATTATGTATAGATTTTTTACTTACATTTCTTCACTATGCAATGCGCAATGCAGAGAACACTCAAGCTGAACCTCGGCAAGACGGAGCTGCTCTTCCTCCCGGGGAAGGACTGCCCGTTCCATGATCTCGCCATCACGGTTGACAACTCCATTGTGTCCTCCTCCCAGAGCGCTAAGAACCTTGGCGTGATCCTGGACAACACCCTGTCGTTCTCAGCTAACATCAAGGCGATGGCCCGTTCCTGTAGGTTCATGCTCTACAACATCCGCAGAGTACGACCCTGCCTCACACAGGAAGCGGCGCAGGTCCTAATCCAGGCACTTGTCATCTCCCGTCTGGATTACTGCAACTCGCTGTTGGCTGGGCTCCCTGCCTGTGCCATTAAACCCCTACAACTCATCCAGAACGCCGCAGCCCTTCCCAAGTTCTCTCACGTCACCCCGCTCCTCCGCTCTCTCCACTGGCTTCCAGCTGAAGCTCGCATCCGCTACAAGACCATGGTGCTTGCCTACGGAGCTGTGAGGGGAACGGCACCTCAGTACCTCCAGGCTCTGATCAGGCCCTACACCCAAACAAGGGCACTGCGTTCATCCACCTCTGGCCTGTTCGCCTCCCTACCACTGAGGAAGTACAGTTCCCGCTCAGCCCAGTCAAAACTGTTCGCTGCTCTGGCCCCCCAATGGTGGAACAAACTCCCTCACGACGCCAGGACAGCGGAGTCAATCACCACCTTCCGGAGACACCTGAAACCCCACCTCTTTAAGGAATACCTAGGATAGGTTAAGTAATCCTTCTCACCCCCCCTTTAAGGTTTAGATGCACTATTGTAAAGTGACTTTTCCACTGGATGTCATAAGGTGAATGCACCAATTTGTAAGTTGCTCTGGATAAGAGCGTCTGCTAAATTACTTAAATGTAAAATGTAAATGTAATGAAGAATTGTAATTTAATTATCACAGTGAATTATTGTAATGTTTCTTTGTGTCAGTTAATCCCATAAGGGATGGATTACCAATTGGTGATTTAACACGAAAATGAAATTTCATTAATTCATTCACTTTTTATTTTTGGGTCAACCGCTTGATCTGCACTTGGATGTAGTCAGATAGCTCTCAGGCCTCATTGGTCTTCCATGATTTTGTGGGAGGAGACTTTGTCTTGCCCAAGACTTTGTCTTGCTCCAACTTCTGCATCCATATTCAGATTGTTTGTGTTCAGCATTGCCTGTGGCAATATGGACATGCTCTGCATGAATTGTCATTCATGACCGCTGCTGCACATTTTATACGATAATCAAACACCAACACCATGAGTTAAAATTCTGCAATTTTCATTTATTTAACATGCTTTTCTTTGTGTCCATTTGTCAATTTCGAATAATACATTAACATCTGGTATAAGTTAAAGCACATATATACACAAACATTTCAAATGATTCAGTTGAACATTTGACAGAGGAATCTCTTTTAGAGACAAAGTTATAAATATTTTTGTACACAAGTACACTCTTGTACACAAGTACATATTTGTTATTGTAATAAATCAATGTAAAGGTGCAGTCATATGAAAACCATACAACCATAGCCTACAAGTGGTAGAATCATTTTGTCACGTGACTATCAACTACCTCAGGTTTCTGTAATAAGTCAAATGACTCGATTGGAATACCAAGTTCCTGATATAGGCAAGCAGTATACACAGTAACAGTACCTATTCCCTTTTCATTCAAGAGAAAGTCAGTAGATGTGCCCAGACACTCAGGAGTCAATTTGCCAGTTAAACTGTAAACCTTTCTACTTGTGGCATTGTATCTGTTAAATATGCTTATGAAAAGTGCCTATAATCAAAAAGCTTCCATCTGACCCTCTCCGGTGCCCTCTGCCATTGTCTCTAAACCGAGCACAGGGAGAAGCTGTGCTGGATTGTCACAGCACCTGGCAAGGCTGTGATTTTATTGGCTCAAACAGTAGGTCGTTAGCACAATAGCATGCTAGGACGTTAGCCCATTAGCACCCAGCGAGGCTGTGTTTGATGATCTCTTTGGACTGGGGAGGGATCCTGTCAGGGAAGGCCACCTGGAATTCCACCACCAGGTCGCCACGTGTGGAGGGGGTCTTGGCGTGGGGCAGGCCCTCGCCCCTCAGCCGCCGGATGCCGCCGGGCTTGATGACATCATTGCACGGCAGCGGCATCGTCCTGTTGTCCAGGGTGGGGACGTTGACTGTGCATCCACATAGAGCCTGGAAGGAAACAGGGAGGAAGATCGAATCTGTTAGTTTTCCGGTTGCTTGTTTTATGTTGAGAGCCTTTGTAATACAGTACATGCAGCAGACGCCATACCAAAATTAGCTGCAGTTGGAACTTCTGAATGAATGTATGAAACTCTTACCTAACCATGGTAATTTTCCAAGTGAATGTGTTATATCACAGAATTGAATATAGAGCATTTACCCCCTAAAGACTATGCTTTGCTCTGTTATGCAATGATAAGTGTTACAAATATCATACCGGTAATCTTCTCTGTATTCTGGCTGTGCGTGTGGGTGTCGGTACTCAACAGAGTGACTGAGTGGGGCCATGGGAAGATGGAGAGGAGCTCTTTGAAGAGGCTGCCATGTCTGTGAACGCTCTCATACTAATCTGAGGAGCGTAGGACGTGGGAGTGAGTGACTGCGAGCCAGAGAGAGAGCGAGAGGAAGGTAAAGGCTGGCAGAGGAGTCACTGAGGGAGCGAAGTGAAAGAAGTGTGAGGGGGCGGCCGACACAGAGGCTATATTTAGCTACAGCTGCTGCTCTCTGCAGGGTGCACTGCACTGTGTGTTCGTGGGGGTCTGTGAGCTGAGCTAAGGACAAGGTTGGAGCAGTTGTGGGTTAGCTGAGGGGGGCTCTGAATAGAACAGTGTTTTATCTATTCTACAGCCACCAATTTTAGCCATTGTCCAAAGTATGGAAGTGGCACACTTCAGCCATGCCTTGAATCTTCATGTAATCCTACCTAAACTAAAAGTATGGCAGTGTTGTAATTCAGCTAAGACTTACTGTGTTATACACCCAAATAAACACAAACTTACTTCTTTGAGGGTGATCTTGGCTGTATACACAATGTGGGACCCATCCCTCTTGTAGTGGGGGTGTTTCTTGTCCTTGAGAACGAAGGCCACGTCGGCGGGTATGTTGTTGGGCGTCTCGTCGCCCTCTCTGGGGAAGGTGATCTTGGTACCTTCCTTCCACCCCTTCTTTACCACCACGTTCAGGACCTTGTCCTCGGTGCGCAGGCTGCGGCCGTCCGGGTTGAGACGGCGCCGAGTGATCTTCATGTGCTTGGTGCAGCCATGGAACACCTCTTCCAGGGTCACCAGGAGGTCGTGCACCACCGCCATGCCTTGCAGACGCCGACGTCCGCGCCGAAGCTTCTCGCCAGTGGGGCCATAGTTACTGTGGTAACCACCGACGTGGCTGAAGGTGAAGCGGCTGAAGGGGTTGAAGAGCTCCTCCTCGCCGTCGGGCCCGAAGAAGATGTCGAAGTGGTCGGAGCCTTGGAAGGAGGAGGAGAATGTGGCATGGGCGTCACCGTGGTAACTGTACTGATGGGTGTTGTTCTCCTTGCCTGCCATGGACACTCCGCCTCCGTTCTTAAGACCTGAGACACAAAAGGAAAAAAGACAGTACAGTTTACTAAGGCAGAAGATGTGTGATATTCCATCTGGTCCAATCTTCTATTCTACTTATCACTCTGAGACAAAGTTCTTACTCATGTATATTTGGTTTAACACTTCTGGAGGGCTTACAAAATGTACATTTGGCAATTTTTTAAAGTTTGCAGAAACATTTTCTTGGTGGATGGCTGAATAATTTATCAGCCTGCGGTTGTCTCCACCACACATGTTGGGCTGGCTCTCTGGTGGACCAGGTTACATTTACATTACATTTAAGTCATTTAGCAGACGCTATTATCCAGAGCGACTTACAAATTGGTGCATTCACCTTATGACATCCAGTGGGACAGTCACTTAACAATGGTGCATCTAGGTTCTACAGATTTTTTGCTAGATGCAACAGCAATTGGCAAAGGTACTGCTGCTTACCATCAACCATTCAACAATGCATCTGCCTGTGCTATAGTAACTACTTCTACTCAACTGACAAAGGCAAAGAGCCCTACTAGGCTACTTCTGGTTAAATGACAAGGGAAGGAAGGAAAGGCTCTCACCTTCTTCTCCAAACTGATCATAGATGACTCTCTTCTTGGGGTCGGTCAGAATCTCGTAAGCTTCTGCGATCTCCTTGAACTTGTCTGCGGCGTCAGCAGCACTGTTCTTGTCGGGGTGAAACTTTAGGGCCATCTTCCTGTATCCCTTCTTGATCTCATCTTCGTTGGCGTCTGTCTCGACGCCCAGGACCTTGTAGAAATCCTTCCCCATAGGCTTGATGGACATAACAGGCACCTCTTGGTCCTTTTGGTTCTCCTGGAGAAACAGGATGAGAGAAGAAACACGTTAGATCTCTATAGCCTACAGATGTCCTTTTATAAGGGCGTTGACAAATGCCTGACTGAATCACCAATAGATTCACTTTGTCCTTTGTCTAAAAGTCAGATTCGAACTGTGCCTCAATGAAAAGATATGAAACCAGAGTTGGATAAGATGTGGTAGAAAGATAACTAATTCCCTGGTCTGTGGGTTCTAAACTGTCCTGATAGTGCTCTCGTTGCCATGCCCATGATAATGCATTGCTAAGCATCCGTCACCTTTATGACACCCAGCAGGTGTGACATTCAACAGTTGATTGAGAATGACCAAGACAAATAGCACAGAGTCACCAATGATTATCAGGAAAGCCTACTGTGCTAGTTTGTACCAATATCAGAAGATGCATACTTGGAAATGTCAGTGTTATGAATACAAAATGACCACAATATCAATGTATTATTAAATATTGCATTCAGCCAATGAAAACAGTGTTATGTTAAAACTAGCCCATGGCAAATGCAATCATGTCCATTTCAGTCTTACCGACTAAAATTCAGATATTTATCTGCTCACCTATAATACAGACAATGTGAATATGGGGGGAGCTCGTGTGTATGAGCATGGTGAAGCAGACTGCAGCTCCTACCACAGATCCTGGATGCACCCTGATTGTCTCAACTAGGCTACACTGTCTGCAGGATACTGGGGAACCCATTGCTCCCATACAAGTTGAACAGGCTACAGTTCGAAAAGAACATTCAATATTTGACATAAATCACTATGCTTAATCTCAAAGACTATTCTCAGCAATTAGCAAAATCTTTGAACTCAAGTCTTTTTAACGACACAACCATAAGGCACAATTAATGACCAAATGCGTAAAATGAGCATTTCTTTAATTCATTACAATCAGTAAATTACTGAAATTAATACAATTGTAAAAATATAACTTACCCCTGATGAAGAGCCCGAGCTGTCATTCCTGTTCATAACGCGGACCTTGCACTTGACATTTTTGGTTTTCACTCCAAACTGTGTCCAGATCAGAACCATAGTGTTCTCTTATTGAGGAGCTGTCCGCTGTTCTGTGGTGCTGAACGTTTCTTAGCTGTTTTAGCTGTGCTTGAGCTGTTGGTTGACTGAACCGCTGACTGCAGACTGTGCTATATACCGCCGCCGCAGCCCTTTACTATACACTCACCACCCACGCAGCGTGACTGAGCTTTCCCAAAACCCGCCCATTTTCATACGCACAAGAGGGAATACCGTGCCTACCGATTTCTCCTAGAGACCATTGGTGTTCGCAGCATTATCACGCGGATGTAACAGCCTCCTTCTCCTTCTTGAGGCTCGTTTCCGGAATTCTGAGCAGAAGCTCATGGAACAGTCACGATCAGTGAGGTGAATCCTCAGAGCTGTCGAGGGTTGTCGACTGAAGACTGACTGACAGATAGACATCCCTAGAGGCTATTTAATCCCCCTGACATGGACCATTGGATTGAACAATCCCTGGAAGCTATGTGATTAGAGAAATTAATCGTTATTGTTTTCTAGTCAAGTACTAATTTATATGACTATATATACTCTGAAGCTCAGTTGGTAGAGGATTGCGCTTGCAACGCCAGGATAGTGGGTTCGATTCCCAGGACCCCCCTTATTTAAAATGTGTGCATGCATGACTGTAAATCTATTAAGATAAAAGTGTCTGCTTACTGGTTTATATTATAATATTTAATAGGGGAACAGATAAGGACATACGATCCCAGTATGGTGACATGCATTCTCAATCTACTTCATAACAACAAAGTGTTTATTTTAGGTTTTGTAGGATGCTCATCTGGTTGTTAGATATCTGGTTAGATTAGATGTGCTTCATATGAACAAAGTATAGAATAGAAATGGACTGATGATAGATTCAAAGAAACCATTTGAGTATCCTGCAAGACTTATTTGGTGTTGTTTTGTCTAGCAGTATGAATTGTATAAGTGGACATCCAGTACAGTTGAAGTAAGGACCTGTGTTGTTGTGTACAGCAGTTTTATGGTTATGGAACAAAAAGTGGACATACATGGCCATGTTTCCTCTTCTATGATGCTCACCACAGCCAATGGGAGAGATGGATTCTCCATCTTTCAGTGGAGTCTCTCATTCATTCCAACAGGAAATGGAGACAAATTTGGTCTGAACATGGGGAGTCAGGAGCGTCACTGGCTCTGGCTGGAGTGGGGCTCTTCTACAGCAGAGAGAGGGATGGTTCTAGAATGCAACGAATTAGGACATTCTGTTCTATTCACAGTATTCTCACTCTCCCATTCGCCCACGGGAACATTGGGACTGGTGGAAATCAGAGCTCGCTGTCTCTCTCGCCTTTTTCTCTCTCCTCGAATAGAAAATCACAGGTTATTAATGTGTCGTGTCACACAGACTATGGCTGGAGGGGGCGGCAGGGGGGACGGCTCACGTGCCAAAGTGTACCAATAATACACACAGACAAGCATGCAGAATGGGTACACTCGCATGCGGTCGGTCACACTTCAGTACTTTATTTGAATCTAATTAAGCATTGTCATTGTCACATGCTAGGGGCTGTATTGTCACTGGTCTATTTATGGACTATGGAGCCGACTACAAAAGCTATCACACACAAAAATACATTGTTGTACACCTTTATTCTTGTCTATGTGATTTGCCTGAGGGCTGATACACTATGTGTATGTGGACAACCATTAAAATTAGTGGATTCTCCTGTTTCAGCCACACCCGTTGCTGACAGGAGTAGAAAATTGAGCATACAGCTATACAATCTCCATAAACAAACATTGGCTGTAGAATAGCCTTACTGAAGAGCTCAGTGACTTTCAACTTGGCACAGACATAGGAATGCTACCTTTCCAACATGTCAGTTGGTCACATTTCTGCCATGCTAGAGTTGCCACGGTCAACTGTAAGTGCTGTTATTGTCAAGTGTAAACGTGTAGGAGCAACAACGGCTCAGTCGCGAAGTGGTAGGGCCACACAAGCTCAGAGAATGAGCTGAGTGCTGAGCTGAGTGCTGAAGATCCTAAAAATTGTCTCTCCTCGGTTGCAACACTATCGAGTTCCAAACTGCCTCTGTAAGCAACATCAGCAATAACAATAACTGTTTGTTGGGAGCTTCATGAAATGGGTTTCCATGGCAGAGCAGTCGCACACAAGCCTAAGATCACCATGTGCAATGCCAAGCGTTGGCTGGAGTGGTGTAAAGCTCACCGCCATTGGATTCTGGAGCAGTGGAAACGCGTTCTCTGGAGTGATGAATCATGCTTCACCATCTGGCAGTCAGACAGACAAATCTGAGTTTGGAGGATGCCAGGAGAACGCTACCTGCCCCAATGCGCCAACTGTAAAGTTTAGTGGAGGTGGAATAATAGTCTGGGGCTGTTTTTCATGGTTTGGGCCCCTTAGTTCCAGTGAAGGGAAATCTTAACGCTACAGCATACAATGACATTCTAGACAATTCTGTGCTTCCAACTTTGTGGCAACAGTTTGGGGAAGGCCCTTTCCTGTTTCAGCATGACAATGCCCCTGTGCACAAAGCGAGGTCCATAAAGAAATGGTTTGCCGAGATCGGTGTGGAAGAACTTGACTGGCCTGCACAGAGCCCTCACCTCAACCCCATCGAAACATTTGGGATGAATTGGAACACCGACTGTGAGCCAGGCCTAATCTCCCAACATCAGTGCCCGACCTCACTAATGTTCTTGTCTGAATGGAAGTAAGTCCCCAGCAGCAATGTTCCAACATCTAGTGGAAAGCCTTCCCAGAAGAGTGGAGGCTGTTATATCAGAAAAGTGGGGACCAACTCCATATTAATGCCAATGAGTTTGGAATGAAATGTTCGACAAGCAGCTGTCCACATATTTTACTACTGCCTTGCCTCAGTAGTATTTGAACACAATATACACCATGTGTATATTGTGTTCAAATACTACTGAGGCAAGGCACCTGTGAGCAGTTTCAAAGAATCACTATTTTCAGATTAAGTCTCTTATATTTACAGTTCAAAATGTTTAACAATTGTAATCAATATGACTAAATAGTCAAGCATTGGGTTGATGCTCTTCAGGAGTTTTGCTTCCTGTGCAGGCCTCCTCTTGCATAAATGTTTTTCCCAGTGATTTCAGCTTCACTTGACACGACCACTGTGGTGTTGAAATCTCAGATTGCTGCTATTTACCTGTTGTTTACATCAGAGTTGTTGTGGACTGAGTCACTACAGCACTCTTTGCTGTGGCCCCCGAAATTATATGTATCACTCCTATTACAATTTTCTAAAATGCCTAACTTATACAGTGCCTTAAGAAAGTACTCAGACCCCTTCACCTTTTTCACATTTTGTTACATTACGGCCTTATTCTAAAATGTATGAAATCGTTTTTTCTCATCAATCTACACACATAGTGATAAAGCAAAAACAGTTTTCTTTTTAAACATTTTGCAAATTTAAATAAAAAAATGTGTATATATATAAAAACAACTGAATTATTACATTTACATAAGTGTTCAAACTTGGCTGTGTGCTTAGGGATGTTGTCCTGCCGGAAGGTGAACCTTTGCTCCAGTCTGAGGCCATGAGCGCTCTGGAGCAGGCTTTCATCAAGTATCTCTCAGTACTTTGCTCTGTTCATCTTTGCCCTGATCCTGACTAGTCTCCCAGTCCCTCCCGCTGAAAAACATCCCCACAGTATGATGCTGCCACCATCATGCTTCACCGCAGGGATGGTGCCAGGTTTCCTCCAGATTGTGAGGCTTGGCATTCAGGCAAAAGTGTTCAATCTCGGTTTCATCAGACCAGAGAATCTTGTTTCTCATCGTCTGAGAGTGTTTAGGTGCCTTTGGCAAACTCCAAGCGGGCTGTCATGTGTCTTTTACTGAGGAGTGGCTTCTGTCTGACCACTCTACCATAAAGGCCTGATTGGTGGTGTGCTGCAGAGATGCTTTTCCTTCTGGAAGCTTCTCCCATCTCCACAGAGGAACTCTAGAGCTCTGTCAGAGTGACCTTCAGGTTCTTGGTCACCTCCCTGACCAAGGCCATTCTCACCTGATTGCTCAGCATCTTCAATGCTGCACACATTTTTTGGTACCCTTCCCCAGACCTGTGCCTCGACACAATCCTGTCTCGGAGCGCTACGGACAATTCCTGTAGCGCTCAATTCCTGTCAACTGTGGGACATTATATAGACAGGTGTGTGCCTTTCCAAATCATGTCCAATCATTTGAATTCACCACAGGTGTTTATTTTTATCCACCGTTTTTTATTTTAAATACATTTTCTAAAAATAAACTGTTTTCGCTTTGTCATTATGTGGTATAGATTGCTGAGGATTTAATTTGTAAAATACATTTTTGAATAAGGCTGTAATGTAACAATGTGGAAAAATTCAAGGGGTCTGAATACTTTCTGAAGGCACTGTATATCATGACCCATGGCTAATGAGAAACTGAAAGCATGATTATGAATGACAATATCCCATGAGTTAATCTTTCTTCCTCTGATCAAAGTGTTTGACCTATGACTGATGAACAGATTATGGTGTGTGGCAGTGTGTGTGGTAAGTGCGATCCTTCACAGTCCAGTCCACCACCTTCCCCTATGTGGGAGTAGTAGGTGCTGCTGAGTCACATTGTGCTCTCAGCATTCACAAAGGACAGTGCATTCCCAAAGTAAGTGACATTAACCCACCTCATCCCTCTTCGTCCCACTCACACACTGTCTGTCACAGTCTATTCAGTCACTGAAAGGTTACAGAGCACAGTGTAATTTAGTGTAGATCAGTAGTGTGTTGATCTGAATAGAGCAGGGTTAGACAACTCTAATCCTGAAGTACCTGTTCATCAGTTAATGTCACTGGGTTTGTTTATCCTAGCCTGTAATCTGTAAAGCACTTTGTGACAACTGTTCATGTAAAACATTTAAATAAAAGGGCTTTATAAAATACATTTGATTTGTAGATTGAGTGCAGAGAGTTTGTCTGGTTTTCTGTGTCTAAATCAGTCGCTGAGGTTGGCACACGTGTGAGAAGTTAAAGCAGGAATCCCTGAGGAATTCGATCAGAATCACCCATCGCTAGAGTGATGGTGTGTTTGGAATAGTCCCCAGGGTTGTCACTAGTTACCACAGCCTCAAATTCTAAATCGTTGGACTCCAAGTTGTAGAAACATCACAAGGATGATCAATGGAAACAGGATGCACCTGAGCTCAATATCAAGTCTCATCACAAAGGGTCTGAATACTTATGTAAATAATGTATTTCTGTTTTTTCTAAAAACCTTTTTGGCTTTGTCATTATGGGGTATTGTGTGTAGATTGCTGAGGAAAAAATAGATATTTTATCCATTTTAGAATGTCTGTAACTTAACCAAATGTGGAAACAGTCATGGGGTCTGAATACTTTCCAAAGGCACTGTAGTAAAAATTCATGAGAAAAAATTGCCTAGTTTTTTGGTCTTAATTTAAGGTTAGGCATCAGGTTAGCAGTGTGGTTAAGGTTAGATTTAAAATCAGATTTTAAGAAGAGAAATTGTAGAAATAGGCGAGTTTAGCCATGATTATGACTATGTGGCTGTGGTGACGACCAGTTCCCAGAGCTGTTTTAATGAGAGTGGAGGATGTGAGGAAGTGGACTACCAAGAACGTGATTCAGTTCATTTTTAGTTGAGTAATCCTTTTTTTTCAATATCCTCGCCCAACCCCTCATCTTGTTTCTGCTCTATTACCCTCCCTCTCTCCTGTCTGCTTTTACTCTCACGTGTCTGGGAGTGTGACTGTCACTGAACGTGTGTCACGGTTTAACACAGACACACCGAGAAAATATATACAGATATACATACATACCCACACACACAGTATAATTTATGCAGTTACTTCCCACCTGATGTTGGGAGGGGACTGGTGAAACAAAGAGGATCGTGGACACGTTTCAGAGAATATCTCTCACAAATGTGTCTTCTTCACATCCATCACTGTCCTCTCCAATAATATGACTCTACCTCCGAGTGCAGACGAGGAGAGGTCGTGATGTACAGTACCGGTCTGAAAATAGCCTGGTTTTTCTGGAAGAGAACTTAATGAGAGCGCCCTTTAACAACTCACTGGCTGAACTGCTGTGATGATCTACTGCACTGTAAATTCCTCTCTACATCCAAAGAGAAGAAATGTATTTCTGTTCGGTTGTATCCCACCTCACCTCTCTACTAATCTAATAAATAGAATAAGTAAACTTGTAACAGAAAGTGTTTCATATAAACAGTGCTTATTTTGAGATTCCAAAAATGACTCCTTCAGACACAGCAGTAGCATCGGCTTCCTTTGGTGAGTGCTGCCCTCTACTGAGCAATAAAGTTATTACAAATTAGTGGTACAGCCTGAATCAAAGCCCATACGTAAAAAGGTGTACTAGCAAAACAAAACTATACATTCTACAAAAAAATATTGAGTCCAATGTAAGGATGCTAAACTTGTTGTAGTCCAGAGACTATTAGGCTCATTGCAAAAGTATTTGTAGAATATAGTGAAACTCCAGCCCGGAATCATATTCAGTGTGGATTCCAGGATAGAAAAACTGCTTTTCAAAACAGTAGAGGAAGATGAAATTAAGTCAGAGGTTTCTTTGACTGTAAGACAATAGCTATTGATATCCTAGCCAATATGTTTTCAATGTCTCTAACTCCAGCGTTGACTTTACTATAATTTGCTAACATTTTCCTATAATTTTTCCATTGGCTACCAGCATTCACGGAGAGATGGGCTATTCACTTCGTGTCCTCAGAACACACACTACTCTACTGACAGGCTGATATGAGGCTTTATCTCTTCTCTTTTCTCCAGCAGTTTCTCCTCTTTACTGATGTTCTGCTGAACCTCCTGGTGATTTTCTGGTGACCCCTTTTTGTTGTAGCGCCTGTTCTCCTCAGGGTACGTCACGGCCGACAGAGGCAGTCTTTGTATGGCTCTGGATTCAGTGGTGATGAGGAGGAAGGTGAGGGCAGACAGGCAGAAAGGCCAGGTGCATGCTGGTAGCCCAAACTGAAAACAACAGGTGATATGGTAGAAGTAGAGTTAAGAGATTGTATCAAGCATCTCAGAATAATAATTCTTATTTACCTATCATTTCTGTCTTTTACCTGGCACTCCTACTCAAAGATGCTTGATACATACGACCCTAGGTATTGTTGATTGTCTACTGGGTGATGTAACAGACTCACTGACACTTCAGAAAATTGCCCTGGTTAGGTAAGAATGTTTCATACATGAATTCAGAAGTACTGCAGCTAATTATGGTATAGGGTCGGGCGCTTGTACTGCATTATGTAACCAAAAGCTCTCAACATAACAGGAACCGGAAGACTAACCAATCAAAAGATATTCACTCTTTATAGGCTGAAATTCATTTTTGTTTGACAAGTACAGCACATTCAAATGAGTGACAGCAGTACATTAGATGATTTCCCTCTAGTGGTGTGGGGGCTGTGCTTTGGCAAAGTGGGTGGGGTTATATCCTTCCTGTTTGGCCCTGTCCGGGGGTGTCCTCGGATGGGGCCACAGTGTCTCCTGACCCCTCCTGTCTCAGCCTCCAGTATTTATGCTGCAGTAGTTTATGTGTCGGGGGGCTAGGGTCAGTTTGTTTATCTGGAGTACTTCTCCTGTCCTATTCAGGTGTCCTGTGTGAATCTAAGTGTGCGTTCTCTAATTCTCTCCTTCTCTCTTTCTTTCTCTCTCTCGGAGGACCTGAGCCCTAGGACCATGCCCCAGGACTACCTGACATGATGACTCCTTGCTGTCCCCAGTCCACCTGGCCATGCTGCTGCTCCAGTTTCAACTGGCCTGGGCCCTAGGACCATGTCCCAGGACTACCTGACATGAGGACTCCTTGCTGTCCCCAGTCCACCTGGCCATGCTCCTGCTCCAGTTTCAACTGTTCTGCCTTACTATTATTCAACCATGCTGGTCATTTATGAACATTTGAACATCTTGGCCACGTTCTGTTATAATCTCCACCCGGCACAGCCAGAAGAGGACTGGCCACCCCACATATGCTCTCTCTAATTCTCTCTTTCTTTCTCTCTCTCGGAGGACCTGAGCCCTAGGACCGTGCCCCAGGACTACCTGACATGATGGCTCCTTGCTGTCCCCAGTCCACCTGACTGTGCTGCTGCTCCAGTTTCAACTGTTCTGCCTTATTGTTATTTGACCATGCTGGTCATTTATGAACATTTGAACATCTTGGTCATGTTCTGTTATAATCTCTACCCGGCACAGCCAGAAGAGGACTGGCCACCCCACATAGCCCGGTTCCTCTCTAGGTTTCTTCCTAGGTTTTGGCCTTTCTAGGGAGTTTTTCCTAGCCACCGTGCTTTTACACCTGCATTGTTTGCTGTTTGGGGTTTTAGGCTGGGTTTCTGTACAGCACTTTGAGATATCAGCTGATGTACGAAGGGCTATATAAATAAATTTGATTTGATTTGAAATAAAAATGTAAGTACTTACTATGGACATCAGATTTGAAATGGCCAAACCCATGTACGCACAGAAAAAGGCTGAAAGTAGAAAAACAACAACTGGCTTCATTGAATGGGTGTTCATGAAGTAGACTGCTTGTCTGACAGCATTGAGTAAGGTGAAGGTGCTGTTTCTGAACCTACCACAGGTAATAGCCAGTAGATGACTCTGCCATGTCAGTGCATAGAACACCCCTCCAATAGCGATGCAGGACAGACAACTGTTGTAGCCCCACAGTCCTGAGTAGATGTCCTCATGAGGAGCAGCCAGAACAAGACCTACATCGAACAGGACATACAGTAGAGCTATAGGTCCAGATTTCCCTGCCCATGTGATTTGACCATGAAAAGCTCTGGGCCCTAGTACCTAGTTCAACTCCTGGCCCCAATTATAGCCTGTGAATAAAGAATTGCCAATATATGGCTTACATCTACATTATTTTGCTTCACGATGATGCACAACAAATCAGCTTGGGATATGTTGAATTTAACTTCAAAATTGACTAATGAACATGAAAACAATAGCATACTTCCGATGTTTCTAATTCGGTGTACATAAAAAAAGTAATGTTCACAACTGTTATGCGCCCCAGTTATTTTTTGAGGCGCACTCTTAAGACAGCTTTTTAAAGAAGTACAGCTCCTGTTGTGTTCTGTGATGCAGTTTATACCACTCTCGGTTATATCTCTAAAGAGCATGTCCATTGGTATTGTTAATGAGTATAGCCATTAAAACCAAACGTGTTTTGTATCCCAATCAGTATTTCCACAGTATGTGCTGGGATTAGAGGTCAGGTGTACAAAATTCTCTGAAAGGAAGTCTCTTACCGGACACTACACCAACAATAGAACCCAGTACAGCGTGCATGCAGATGGTTGGGGAGGAAAGCAGCAGGGCTATGATGAAGATTCCTCCTGTCCAGGGGCAGTCACAGCCGTACACCTGACCCACGCCAACTGGCACCGCCATCAAGAGCTGCACCAGGAAGTAACCAACAAGCAGGCTATCACCAACCACTGATCCTGGGTAAGATCTATTTCATTTCTTCACTTTGGGTTAGGATTGGGAGTAAGGTAATCTGATCCTAGATCTGTCACTTCTACCTCATGGTAGCTAACACCACAAGCTACCATAATCCTACATCCACTCAATACACTTTTGTTAGAAATCTAATTTCCTGCTCTTGGAAAGTTCAGTGAAATTGTTTCTTTGGACTATATCTGTGAGGATTATGTGTTTAACCTATTTTTGTTTCTTAGTTGTTGACGTGACAGAATCCTCTAGAATATGTTGGAGAGGTTGTTTAGAAACACACAAGGTTACAGTGTTGTGACTCGGAGGCTGTCCTAATATGGACACCGTACAGGGTACTGTCCTACCTGAGGTATGCTTCGTTCTGCCAAGGTGGTGTTCAGATGTAGGGAGGACTTTGGCTGCACTAGCACCTGGGGAAAGCAGAAACTGAGGGTATTAGGATATTGGGAGGTGTGTGTGTGTGTGTGTGTGTGTGTGTGTGTGTGTGTGTGTGTGTGTGTGTGTGTGTGTGTGTGTGTGTGTGTGTGTGTGTGTGTGTGTGTGTGTGTGTGTGTGTGTGTGTGTGTGTGTGTGTGTGTGTGTGTGTGGTATGTAAGAGTGTGTGAGTGCATATGTACACTACCGTTCAAAAGTGTGGGCTCATTTACAAATGTCCTTGTTTTTGAAAGAAAATCAAAAATAATATTGTCCATTAAAATAACAAAATTGATTAGAAATGCAGTGTAGACATTGTTAATGTTGTAAATGACTATTGTAGCTGGAAACGGCAGATTTTGTTTTGTTTAAATGGAATATCTACACAGGCGTACAGAGGCCCATTATCAGCAACCATCACTCCTGTGTTCCAATGGCACATTGTGTTAGCTAATCCAAGTTTATACATTTATAAAGGCTAATTGATCATTAGAAAATCCTTTTGCAATTATGTTAGCATAGCTGAAAACTGTTGTCCTGATTAAAGAAGCAATAAAACTGGCCTTCTTTAGACTACCTGGAGCATCAGCATTTGTGGGTTCGATTAGACTCAAAATGGCTAGAAACAAAGTCCTTTCTTCTGAAACTCGTCAGTCTATTCTTGTTCTGAGAAATGAAGGCTATTCCATGCGAGAAATTGTCAAGAAACTGAAGATCTTGTACAACGCTGTGTACTACTCCCTTCACAAAACTGTGCAAACTGTCTCTAACCAGAATAGAAAGAGTGGGAGGCCCCGGTGCAGAACTGAGCAAGAGGACAAGTACATTAGAGTGTCTAGTTTGAGAAACAGACGCCTCACAAGTCCTCAACTGGCAGCTTCATTAAATAGTACCCGCAAAACACCCGTCTCAACGTCAACAGTGACGAGGCGACTCCAGGATGCTGGCCTTCAAGGCAGAGTTCCTCTGTCCAGTCTCAACGTCTACAGTGAAGAGGCGACTCCAGGATGCTGGCCTTCAAGGCAGAGTTCCTCTGTCCAGTGTCTGTGTTCTTCTGCCCATCTTAATCTTTTCTTTTTACTGGCCAGTCTGAGATAGCCTAGAAAGCCAAAATCCTGGAGTCGCCTCTTCACTGTTGAGACTGGTGTTTTGTGGGTACTATTTAATAAAAGTGCCAGTTGAGGATGTGAGGCATATGTTTCTCAAACTAGACGCTCTAATGTACTTGTCCTCTTGCTCAGTGGTGCACCGAGGCCTCCCACTCTTTCTATTCTGGTTAGAGACAGTTTGTACGAGATCTTCAGTTTCTTGGCTATTTCTCCCATGGAATAGCCTTCATTTCTCAGAACAAGAATAGACTGATGAGTTTCAGATGATCAACTAGCCTTTTTAAATGATAAACTTGGATTAGCTAACGCCTATGTAGATATTCACATTTTTTATTTTTTATAAATCTGCCGTTTTCAGCTACAATAGTCATTTACAACATTAACAATGTCTACACTGTATTTCTGATCAATTTGATGTTATTGTTTTGGACAATTCTTTTTTGATTTTCATTCAAAACAAGGACATTTTTAAGTGACCCCAAACTTTTGAACGGTAGTGTACCTCTGTGTGTACGTTAGTATATTTTGGGCCTACCTCTGGAAAGTAGGGGTGGTTAGACCCCATGGCAGCCATGTGCAAACACACAAGGATGTTGAATGGTAGAGTGAACACAGGGAGGTCCCATTTGCTGAACACTGAGCCCAGGGCACTGGAGACTATGGGACTGGACAGGAACAGGAAGTGAAGAACACACAACAAGAAGCTTGAAATATGATCATAATCAGGTAGAGGAAAAAAGGAAATGGAGGGTTGGATCTTTATTTAGAAGTTAGGGTGTTTTAGTTTAATTCAATTTTAGCGTGGTTTCAGCTGGCTGTGAACACATTGGACAATAGTGCATACAGTGTTTTTAAGGAGACATACAAAACAGGTCTGCTGAAACTTTTGAGGCCTACATGGATATACCTGGCTACCATAGTCTGCACTGGAGCCTGCACTGGGGCATTAGCTGAGCAGAAACCTGCCTATTGCTGCTTTCATACTTCCACTTGACATTGTGTCTGGGATGTCTTTAGACTACTGCCAAACTTTAACTCCACTTGGTTAAGCCTACTTGGATTAACTCTCTTTGACTCTCCCGTGGCCCGGTGTAAGCGCTTGCCTCCCTCCCATCTTCCACCAGCCTGTACTGGAAACTACAGTCGTGGCCAAAAGTTGAGAATGACACAAATATACATTTTCACGAAGTCTGCTGCTTCAGTTTGTATGATGGCAATTTACATATATTACAGAATGTTATGAAGAGTGATCAGATGAATTGCAATTAATTTCAAAGTCCCTCGTTGCCATGCAAATGAACTGAATCCCCCAAAACATGTCCACTGCATTTCAGCCCTGCCACAAAAGGACCAGCTGACATGTCAGTGATTCTATCATTAAAACAGGTGTGAGTGTTGACGAGGACAAGGCCGGAGATCACTCTGTCATGCTGATTGAGTTTGAATAACAGACTGGAAGCTTCAAAAGGAGGGTGGTGCTTGGAATCATTGTTCTTCCTCTGTCAACCATGGTTACCTGCAAGGAAACATGTGCCGTCATCATTGCGTTGCACAAAAAGGGCTTCACAGGCATGGATATTGCTGCCAGTAAGATTTCACCTAAATCAACCATTTATCGGATCATCAAGAACTTCAAGGAGAGAAGTTCAATTGTTGTGAAGAAGGCTTCAGGGCACCCAAGAAAGTCCAGCAAGCGCCAGGACCGTCTCCTAAAGATGATTCAGCTGCGGGAACGGGGCACCACCAGTACAGAGCTTGCTCAGGAATAGCAGTAGGCAGGAGTGAGTGCATCTTCACGTACAGTGAGGCGAAGACTTTTGGAGGATGGCCTGGTGTCAAGAAGGGCAGCAAAGAAGCCCCTTCTCTCCAGGAAAAACATCCAGGACAGACTGAAATTCTGCAAAAGTTACAGGGATTGGACTGCTGAGGACTGCGGTCAAGTCATTTTCCCTGATGAATCCCCTTTCCGATTGTTTGGGGCATCCGGAAAAAAGCTTGTCCGGAGAAGACAAGGTGAGCGCTACCATCAGTCCTGTGTCATGCCAACAGTAAAGCATCCTGAGACCATTCATGTGTGGGGTTGCTTCTCAGCTAAGGGAGTGGGCTCACTCACAATTTTGCTTAAGAACACAGCCATGAATAAAGAATGGTATAAACACATCCTCTGAGAGCAACTTCTCCCAACCATCCAGGAACAGTTTGCTGATGAACAATGCCTTTTCCAGCATGATGGAGCACCTTGCCATAAGGCAAAAGTGATAACTAAGTGGCTCAGGGAACAAAACATCGATATTTTGGGTCCATGGCCAGGAAACTCCCCAGACCTTAATCCCATTGAGAACTTGTGGTCAATCCTCAAGAGGCCAGTGGACAAACAAAAACCCACAGATTCTGACAAACTACAAGCATTGATTATGCAAGAATGGGCTGCCATCAGTCAGGATGTGGCCCAGAAGTTAGTTGACAGCATACCAGGGCATCTAAAGACACTGAGGCAGCGAACTTAATATTTGTGTCATTCTCAAAACTTTTGGCCATGACTGTCCATCCCTTCCCATGTGCTTCTCTCCTGGCTATCATACTGGTAACATGAACTCCGTTGCGTTACTGTTTTGATTGGCCCCAGCATTTAATGGCATTGAGTACAGGGGCTTGCGAAAGTTTTCAACCCCTTGGCATTTTTCCTATTTTGTTGCCTTAAAATCTGGAATTAAAATAGATTTTTTGGGGGAGTGTGTGTGATTTGATTTACACAACATGCCTACCACTTTGAAGATGCAAAGTATTTTTCATTTTGAAACAAACAAGAAATAAGACAAAAAAACAGAATACTTGAGCTTGCATAACTAGCCACCCCCCAAAGTCAATACTTTGTAGAGCCACCTTTTGCAGAAATTACAGCTGCAAGTCTCTTGGGGTAGGTCTTGATAAGCTTGGCACATCTAGCCACTGGGATTTTTGCCCATTCTTCAAGGCAAAACTGCTCCAGCTCCTTCAAGCTGGATGGGTTCCGCTGGTGTAGAACGATCTTTAAGTCATACCACAGATTCTCAAATGGATTGCGGTCTGGACTTTGACTAGGCCATTCCAAGGCATTTAAAAATATGTTTCCTTTTAAACCACTCGAGTGTTGCTTTAGCAGTATGCTTAGGGTCCTTGTCCTGCTGGAAGGTGAACCTCCGTCCCAGTCTAAAATCTCTGGAAACCTGAAACAGGTTTCCCTCAGAAATGTCCCTGTATTTAGCGCCATCCACCATTCCTTCAATTCTGAACAGTTTCCCAGTCCCTGCAGATGAAAAACATCCCCACAGCATGATGCTGCCACCACCATGCTTCACTGTGGATATGGTGTTCTCGTGTGAGGAGAGGTGTTAGGTTTGCCCCAGACATAGCATTTTCCTTGATTGCCAAAAAGCAACATTTTTGTTTCATCTGACCAGTGTACATTCTTCCATATGTTTGGGGAGTCTCCCACATGCCTTTTGGCCAAACGTGTTTGCTTATTTTTTTATTTAAGCAATGGCTTTTTTCTGGTCACTCTTTCATAAAGCCCAGCTCTGTGGAGTGTACAGCTTAAAGTGGTCCTATGGACAGATACTCCAATCTCCGCTGTGGAGCTTTGCAGCTCCTTCAGGGTTATCTTTGGTCTCTTTGTTGCCTCTCTGATTAACGCCTTCCTTGCCTGGTCTGAGTTTGTGGACGGCCCTCTCTTGGCAGGTTTGTTGTGGTGCCATATTCTTTCCATTTTTTAATTGATGTATTTAATGGTGCTCCTTGCGATGTTCAAAGTTTCAGATATTTTTTTTATAACCCAACCTTGATCTGTTCTTCTCCACAACTTTGTCCCTGACCTGTTAAGAGAGTTCCTTGGTCTTGGTGGGGCCCCTTGCCTAATGGTGTTTTAGACTCTGGGGCCTTTCAGAACAGGTGTGTATATATACTGAGATCATGTGGCATTTAGATTGCACACAGGTGAACTTTATTTAACTAATTATGTGACTTCTGAAGGTAATAACTTTCCCCTTTTTCCTCTCTCTACTCTACCGATGTGACTATTAAAAATTGCTTTGTTAACATAGAGAGTCTGGGAACATCAAAAGGTGGGAAACGGAACCGTATTTCGGTAATCCAACCAGTTGAAAATATGTGTTGGTACTTAATGAATATCATGTCAGATCAGTTGGTGTCTGAGACATTATTACTGATGATAAGACGACAAACTGTATCTTGAAATGTCTACATATTCTAGTTATCATCATATTCACATGGAATTGTGCAATTTAAATGTTTAAATATGAAACTATTTGTGAAAAGATTAAATGTAATTTTAGCTTCTAAATGAGAGAATTGGTTTTCATGAGTGAACTATGCTCAATTCAGTGGCCCCGCCCATGTGAACAGACATTGGTTGTAAACTATGAAACACGGCCCTCTCTCCCAACCCTATATAAGCCCCTTTACAAAAATGTAACTTTCTGTTCGAAGGAAGTGAGGACAAGATCACCAACAAAACCAAGCCAACCTCAGCGTGAGTTCTGGTTGAACGACAAGAACCTAACAAAATTAGCATCGAATTTCAACGTGAAGATGACGATCAACACACCGAAAGGATGAATTTCGACTAAACCAGCCAGAATATAGCATGAGCTTAAAGTATGGCAACTTGGTATGAACTTTGAACTCTTCACTAAAGAAGTGATACCTCAAAGCCAATGCGTTAGCAACCGCAGCTCTAAACGTGGGCTAGGAGAGGACAGACAGAGTATCCATTCTACCACGCTCCAGTTAACTACTAGACATTCGTCAGTGGACAAGAGATCCATGCTGGACAACTTCTATCTATGACCAATCTACCAAAGCGCAGCTCAGAGTAAATATTTATTGCATTTTCCTTTTTAAAATGGCCGTTTATTTAGAATGCATAAGATTCTGTATTTACGATAGCATAGCTGCCTACGGCCCGATAGAGAGACAAAAAGAATTAGCAGCTTACTTCATAAACTGGACAATATCATGATCTGGGCTATGCAGATAAATCCAGACATTCTGGTATTGGCTGAAACTTGGATCTATGGGGGGTTTGTGTTCAGCGATGACAGACAGGGTAGAGTCGGTGGAGTGGCCATTCTTATTCAAAATTATTTATTTGTCTCCTAACTGAAAACCATTTTCCTTGCCCAAAAATGTTAGCTACCATCTTTAAGGCTTTGAGTGGGGAAACATGTATCTGTAACTGTTATAGGGGTCTACCGTCTTTAGTCTTATTTTATTAAATCAGAAGTTATTTTCCTGGGTGTCTTTGCCCAAGACATTAGTGACCATTGCCCAGTTGTTTGTGTTAAAGATGTGAGAATACAAAAATCTGAAGCCTCATTTCATCACAAAGAGGAACTTGAAAAACTTTAGTGAACAGGCTCTTTTTAAAATGATTTTTTTACATCTCTATTTTAGTGACCTTGATTTGTATTTCAGCTATCTTTGAACCTGAATTAGCTATGAGACATTTAGCAGATGTCTTCAATAACCATGCTCCCTTCAAAACATTAAGAGTTAAAGGTAGATTGAATGCATGGTACACTCTGGAATTATCAGAAGTCATTCATGAAAGAGATGATGCTTGGGTCAAGGCCAGGAACACAGGCTTTCAGTGTCTTGTACCAGCATCTTGCCTGAGATGCAGTGTCTTAGACCACTGCGCCACTACTTCCTCCTCTCTGCCACAACAAATGACTTCAGACACTGGCCTCATTACAGGAAACAAATTACATCATTAATGCATTTAATCACCATTTTATTTCAGCAGGCTCTTTGAAGTAACTTCTAAGCCTATTCACAATGATATTGGTCAGGATGCTGATTGGGGAAACTTGCTGAATGATCAGAGAAATGACAGTCAAAGCTTTTCTTTTAGGCTATTTACAGAAAAATAAGTCATGGATGCTTTGCTAGCAATAGACAAGAAATCAACCGGGGCTGACCAATTGGATCCTGCCTACTTAACTGTGCAGCGGCCATCATTGTTGGCTCAATAATCCACATTTATTAAACATGATCTTAATCATTATCACACCATTTCAAGGCTTCCTTTTCTAGCTAAGATTTCCGAATCCTTGGTAAATGTATACATTTACTCTTTATTTATCTGAGAAATATATTTAGAATGTAAACCAATCTGGGTTTAGGCCTGGGCATAGTGCTATTAGAGCTACAACTTTAGTTGTTAATGATCTTGTCAATGCTTTAGACACTCAAATTAAATGTGCAGCTTTGTTTGTGGACCTGTCTAAAGCGTTTGATACTGTTGCTCATGTTATTGTATTGAATAAGTAGTCTACGAAAGGCCTGAACTCTGACTGTTCATGTTTTCATGATTATATTAGTGCCATAACTCAGGCCATCGTGATTGATGGGGTTGTCTGAATTTTTTGAAGTACATGAAGGTGTACCACAGGGATCAATTTAGCGACCTGTTCTCTTCACTATTTATATAAACATCATTGGTCAATCTGTCAAAAATGTGACTTTTAAAAAACATAGATGAGCTGGTTAAGAAGCTAAGATTTAACTTTTTTTTCTACAGACACAGATCGTGCCTTTCTCTATGCAGTGGGAAGTAAATGATTCAGCCAACCTTTGTTCTTGATTATTTTGATATTATTTATGCTGCTACTACTCATCACTGTATCAAAACTTCGCTAGACTTCACTCAAGACCAGTAGAGCTCTACATTACTCCCTTTTTGGCACTACTTCATTAACTTCCATCTTATCTAACTTTGCTGCTGAAGTGTAGACACCCGAGTTGCCTAACCTGTTCACAGGATTGGTTAACTCTAGTGTCTCCACCGAGCTAAGTAAATCTGCATTTCTTTTTTTTGTTATTTATTTTCACCCCTTTCTCCTCCTCAGTTGGTAGTTAGTCTTGTCCCAACGCTGCAACTCCCATACGGACTCGGGAGAGGCGAAGGTCGGGAGCCGTGCATCCTCCAAAACACGACCCAGCGAAGCTGCACTGCTTCTTGACACAATGCCCGCTTAACCCGGAAGCCAGCTGCACCAATGTGTCGGAGGAAACACCGTACACCTGGCGACCATGTCAGCATGCATGCGCCCGGCCAGCCACAGGAATCGCTAGAGCGCGATGGGACCCTCCCCTCCCCTAACCTGACAGAGCCTGGACTCGAACCAGGATCTCTAGTGGCACAGCTAGCACTGTGATGCAGTATCTTAGACCACTGCACCACTAGGGAGGCCCTGCATTTAATTTTAAAATGCACCATATTGCTGGAACAAAATTCAACATACATTTCATCTGGTGTCATCTGGTGTCATTCAGGAAATTTAAAATATTGATTCAAGTTTTATTTGTGGAGGTGATTTGTGATGTTTTATCTATCTATATATCTCTATATAGTGTTGAATTGTGTTTGGTAAATAAAGATAGACATGGTTTAAAAAAAAAAGTAGCGGTAATATTTAATTCAGTACAGGTATGTGTAGGCGGCTTGACTTACAGTACCCTGTCCCATACCCAGGGTAAGTTGTCCAAAAAAAGTGGGCTCCTGGCACAAGCTGCATTTTCAAAACTGGAATGTTTACATGAATTCGGATTATTTCCAGGGATAAACAACACCGGAAATATATATAGATATCTTTGTTAGAATACTATATTTCCCTTGACGGAGTGATGCGGAATATTTTTTTAATATATATATTTTTAAATGTCTCAACTTACCCCACTCTCCCCTACATTGATCAAAATACTGAGAACATTCTTACTGTAACATACCATAACATGGACATGAACATATTAGGGAGCAGAAGCCACCAGTACCAGTCCCCTTTGGCCGAGAATACACACATCAGCATTCCAACCAGGGTCCCATTGTAGCCATATAAACCAGCAGATGGCACCCCTGAAGCACAGACAACAAACAAATCAGAAAAGACACAGCTACAAAGAAATACAATGATATTGAGAAATGTTAGGGTCAAAAAAAGACCAAGTGAGTGGGAAGGAAAGCAAGGTATTGCGAGAAATGATACATCTGGTGTGAGTTTCAGACTGAGACAAGCAGACTTCCCCACGCCAACCTCAGTTTGCAGAGCATATTCAAGATTACAACTCCTGAGGGGTATACTACAAACCAGGATCTCTGAGTTAGCAAGCTAACTTTGATAAACATCTGGTTCATTAAGAAATCTATGCTTAGATATTTTTTGGTTGTTGTGTTAATTAGACCATGCCCATTTCAAGCTTATCCTTCTAAAAAAGCAAAAGACTAACTAATTGATCCTGCTTTGCAGCATACCCCTCTGGCTGTGTGAGACTTTTGTCCAGGGATATTTATATTCGGCCTAATTGGAAGTAGATTACTGGTCTTGCCATAGACTTACATGTTTTGTCTAATCAGGAGTGCAGACAGTGTGGAAGCGAGGGATCCTAGCAGTCCGTTCAGGCCCCACCAGGGGTTCTGCAGCACCAGGCCAAACGTGATGAGCAGCCCACTGAGGGGGTTGTTGACAAACATGACCTGGGCCACCCCACGTAGGACCCAGTCCACCACCTGGACCACCACAATCTGCCCTGCAGCAGAGCAACCGAGAAAGACAGACAGGCAGTCATTGATTGACCATTATATCCACTCTCTGAATCAGTCTCTGATTAGAGGGTAAGGATGAAAACCTGGCTCAAGTTCAGTGAGGAGTAAATGTTGGAAACAGCATAAAACAGGGAGGGACTACCTAAACGTGTCTAATAAGAACACAGATTTACATTTCCCTCAGCAAAGGTTTTGCTACAGTGTGCCTTACTTAACATGACCCAGCAGTGCAGGGGACTTTAAGGCCCGGATTTTTATATATTTACTTTATCATATATTGAACATGTCTTACTTTTGATCCATTCTCCATACACACGCATGTCCCCAGTAAGCAGATTGAGTGCTCTGGAGAGATGGGATGTAAGAGTAGCCCCTTTCTCTACAGACCTCGCCTCCTCCATCGCTGGGGTCATCATTAGTGGCTTCAATTCCTGCAGGGCAGCTATAATCATACACAGTAGATAACATTCAATAATTAAATGTATCATATCATTACAGTATCTGGCCTAGGCCCAGACTGAGGTTCAGAATGTTCCAAAACAATGTTCTAAGTTCTCTGGATATGCTGTCATGACCATATTGTTGATGTAATAACTCCACAGTGGAGTGATAAAAGCTAAACTCCAAACAATTGCAATGTGATACCTTTGGACAGAAATGTTTTTAAGATACTGTGCTGCTATGCCATCTGGTTTGCAGTAAATTATTTGGTTTTGTCTGGATATCTGGAGCATGCTAACAGGGGTCCTACCTACCACTCCCACTGCCTGACTTCAACAATGCTAGCGAATGTTATTCAATAGATACTTCAAATCCACAGTTTGGGTCATTGGCTCTCTGGGTCCATAAACTACATTCAGGGTCAGGAATGTGAAACCCTGAACTAACACACCCAAGTCAAATAAGCAACGAATCATGGTACAATCTAGTCAAGAGTTGGCCAACTGTGTTCTATGTTTCCATAAGATGAGGAGTCTTTGATCTAGATGGGCAAACCTTTTAACATAGCATTTACCAGATGCATTGATCATGACACAAGTTACACAAAATATCTCTCAACTCTATTACCGTCAAAATACTTATTAGAATCAGCATTCCATATACGTAAAAGCAAATTACGTTTTGAAAAGTCCCATGAACTCCATAAACTAGATTAACTAGTTAGACAGAAAATAGTAAACACATAAAAAAAAGTCCACATACAGCAGTGTTTCCCAAACTCTCTAATGTTTTTGTCCTATAGCACGACACAGGTGATTCAAACAAATCCAAGCTTAATGATGAGTTGACCATTTGCATCAGCTGTGTAGTTCTAGGGCAAAAACTCAAATGTGCACCACTTGGGGTGCAAACTCAAACTCCCAGGTTTGGACAACTCTGACATACATAATAGTTCTGGGTATGTTGTTTTTAATTATAAATCAGTTGTTACCTGTGATATATGAGCCAGGAATAGAAGTGTCCAGATCTCCATGAACAGTGACGCCTGTAATACCCGTAGTTTACTTTAGAGACAGTCGTGTGTCAACAACTCCTCCCCTCTACCCTCCCGCACACATGCTATTCACAATTTAAAAATAAAAAACACACACACACACACACACACACACACACACACACACACACACACACACACACACACACACACACACACACACACACACACACACACACACACACACACACACACACACACACACACACACACACACACACACACAGCTATGTCCTGTTATTCCACGTCAAGGTCAGTTTTATTCCTGCTGGATCTTAAATTAGCATAATTCTTTTTAGGTCCTCAGTCAAAGGTTAAGTCAGAGGTTTGACCCTTTCCACTCCGTCTGGTGCACATAACTAATACTGCCCAATTTACTATAAGTTGCATTATCAAATGCTTTTTGCACATAAAAACATATGTACAGTGAAAAGAACTTTCCACAAGAAATATATCCTAGTGTGGCAAAGCTTTAAAAGGGGGACATGACTTAGCAATTATTACTTAGCCAGTATTACTGAACTCAAAGCCAAATTGAAAGAATCATTATGTTAACCCCTCCTCAAGGAAACCAACCCCTCCTGTTCCAGTATGTAAGGTACAGTAAGGTTATTCAGCACATAAGCAGACATAGTTTAACTAACTTATTCATTCATTACACAACAATAGGAAATGGAAATAGTTCTCCCCAACTCACACCCTGTACGATAATCTAGAGGTAAAACACATAAAACAGCCCAATTATATAATTATTATATTATCGGTTCATACTGTAACATGCATTCTCACCAACTCTGAGTTAGTCAAGGATCTGACAAAAATCATCTTTAAAGCCAATCCATGAGTGAATACAGAAAACCTAGAAATCCAGCAATTTGGTTGGATTTGTTTTTATTTGCGATACCCTGCATATAGGAAAATAACATGTAATCTAATTATTCTTACAATCAACTCAGAGACTCTTTGAACAAAATAAATCCAATTACCGTAAGTATTCAATGCCTCAAGAAAGATCCATTAACTCAGCGTCCCACTACTCTTCTGAGTGTCCTGTTTAAATCAGCAGCTCAGGGACTAGTCGCCTACTCTCCCGTTCAGATCTTCTAGGAATCTTATTTAATTATATGCCCTGCTTTCCCTCTCTCTCCACTCTCATGCCATTCTCTTTCCCCCTCTCGCTGTCCACTCCCCTCTCACTGTCCACTCCCCTCTCACTGTCCTCTCCCCTCTCCCTGTCCACTCCCCTCTCACTGTCCTCTCCCCTCTCGCTGTCCACTCCCCTCTCACTGTCCTCTCCCCTCTCCCTGTCCTCACCCCTCTCGCTGTCCACTCCCCTCTCACTGTCCTCTCCCCTCTCCCTGTCCTCACCCCTCTAGCTGTCCACTCCCCTCTCACTGTCCTCTCCCCTCTCCCTGTCCTCACCCCTCTCACTGTCCTCTCCCCTCTCCTCTCCCCTTTCCCCTCTCCTCTCCCCTTTCCCCTCTCCCTGTCCTCTCCCCTTTCCCCTCTCCCCTTTCCCCTCTCCCTGTCCTCTCCCCTTTCCCCTCTCCCTGTCCTCTCGCCTCTCCCTGTCCTCTCCCCTTTCCCCTCTCCCTGTCCTCTCCCCTCTCCCTGTCCCTTGTTTGGCTACATTCTCTCCCCTGTCTCTCACCACCTTCTCTCCTTACCTTTACCCTGCATTTGGGAGACTTTCCTTCCAAGCAGCTAATCAGGGATCAGAATCCAGAATTATTCTAAATCACCTCCGGTTTATTACTACCCCAGTGTGGTGGGCTTTCCTTCTAAACACTTTCAATAGCAGATTCCCAAAGAGTTTAACATAATTACTGTATAGAGATCTCTGGACTCCGGTATAAACAGAACGGTGAATGGATTTTTTTAGGTCGTGTTTATAATTTCTGATTGACTTATTAAACAAAACAAATTTCGCTGACTCATTGACATGACTTACTATGAAATTCCTAATACTATGATGTTTTTGCTTTCTGCAGTCAAAAATGTGATTTTTATTTATTATTACGTTTATATATATTTCCACACTATGAGGTTGGAAAAACACTGTGAAATTGTGAAAATGATGATAATGCCGTTTTAGTGTAGGAACTGTTTGAAAACACTGCCTGGAATTTCAGCCTGTTTTGGTAGGATGGAGTTTTGGTCTGCCTTGTGACGTCTAGACCTGTTAGGTGGTGTGTTAATAGACAAATAAGAAATAGTCTGCCAATTACATCCTAGTTTTCAGTTTCCCCTCCCCATTCAAACCACTCCCAGACAGTCCTAGCAACATTTTTGCTGGAGAAATGTTTCTTTGCTAAGAATTGATTTATGTTTATTTTTGACCATTTTAATTGAAAACAATCACAGTAAGGGACTTAATTATTACACATAAATGATTTGGTATTGAGATAAAAACAGCTGCATTAGACCTTTAAACATTTGTTGTTTATTTTATGTATTAGCAGACTTTATGAATCAAATCAAAGTTTATTTGTCACGTGCGCTGAATACAACAGGTGTAGTAGACCTTATAGTGAAATGTTTACTTACAGGCTCTAACCGATAGTGCAAAAAAGGTATTAGGTGAACAATAGTTAAGTAAAGAAATAAAAACAACAGTAAAAAGACAGGCTATATACAGTTGCGAGGCTATAAAAGTAGTGAGGCTACATACAGACACCGGTTAGTCAGGCTGATTGAGGTAGTATGTACATGTTGATATGGTTAAAGTGACTATGCATATATGATGAACAGAGAGTAGCAGTAGCGTGAAAGAGGGGTTGGCGGGTGGTGCGACACAATGCAGATATCCCGGTTAGCCACTGTGCGGGAGCACTGGCTGGTCGGCCCAATTGAGGTAGCATGTACATGAATGTATAGTTAAAGTGACGATGCATATATGATAAACAGAGAGTAGCAGCAGCATAAAAAGAGGGGTTGGGGGGGGCCACACAATGCAAATAGTCTGGGTAGCCATTTGATTACCTGTTGAGGAGTCTTATGGCTTGGGGGTAAAAACTGTTGAGAAGCCTTTTTGTCCTAGACTTGGCACTCCGTTACCGCTTGCCATGCTGTAGTGTGGCTACCGCATGCTTGTGCCACATGGTCAGTAATACTAGGTCAAAATCCTTGTTTCCTTACTTCTCTAAATATACAACAACGTGGTCAAATAAAAACACATTTGGCCACATGAACTGAGAGACTGGTCGATTAAATTCTTGAGAAACACATGGACTCTGTTCTTACAGCAAGGCTGATAAGCAATAAAAAACTTGTTACATTTGTAATTTCAAATTCTCTAGTCGATAACATTAAAGAATCAACATGAATTTCAAATATATACAGTGTATTCGGAAAGTATTCAGACCCCTTGACTTTTTCCATTTTTATTTTCCATTAATCTAAAATGGAACAAAATCTTCACTAATCTACACACAATAACCCATAATAACAAAGTGAAAACATGTTTTTAGATTTTCTTGGCAAATTTACAAAAAACTAAAACAGAAATACCTTATTTACATAAGTAGTCAGACCCTTTGCTATGAGACTCGAAATTGAGATCAGATGTATCCTGTTTTCATTGATCATCCTTGCTTCTACAAATTGATTGGAGTCCACCTGTGGTAAATTCAATTGATTGGACATGATTTGGAAAGGCACACACCTGTCTATATAAGGTCCCACAGTTGACAGTGCATTTCAGAGCAAAAACTAAGCCATGAGGTTGAAGGAATTGTCCGTAGAGTTCTGAGAGGATTGTGTTGAGGCACAGATCTGGGGAAGGGTACCAAAACACTTCTTCAGCATTGAAGGTCCCCAAGATGACGGTGGCCTCAATCATTCTTAAATGGAAGAAGTCTGGAACCACCAAGACTCTTCCTAGAGCTGGCTACCCGGCCACACTGGGCAATCCCCGGGAGAAGGGCCTTGGTCAGGGAGGTGACCAACAACCCAATGGTCATTCTGACATAGCTCTAGAGTTCCTCTGTGGAGATGTGAGGGTCATCCACAAGGACAACCATCTCTGCAGCACACAACCAATCAGGCCTTTATGGTAGAGTTGCTAGACAGAAGCCACTTCTCAGTAAAATGCACATACCAGCCCGCTTGGAGTTTGCCAAAAGGCACCTAAAAAACTCTAAAATCAAAAATATTTATATAGCCCTTCTGACATCAGCTGATATCTCAAAGTGTTGTACGGAAACCCAGCCTAAAACCCCAAACAGCAAGCAATGCAGGTGTAGAAGCACAGTGGCTAGGAAAAACTCCCTAGAAAGGCCAGAACCTAGGAAGAAACCTAGAGAGGAACCAGGCTATGAGGGGTGGCTAGCTCTCTTCTGGCTGTGCCGGGTGGAGATTATAATAGAACATGGCCAAGATGTTCATATGTTCATAAATGACCAGCATGGTCAAATAATAATAATCACAGTGGTTGTCGGGGGTGCAACAGGTCAGCATCTCAGGAGTAAATGTCAGTTGGCTTTTCATAGCCGATCATTGTGAGTATCTCTACCGCTCCTGCTGTCCCTAGAGAGTTCAAAACAGCAGGTCTGGGACAGGTAGCACGTCTGGTGAACAGGTCAGGGTTCCATAGCCGCAGGAAGAACAGTTGAAACTGGAGCAGCAGCCCAGCCAGGTGGACTGGGGACAGCAAGGAGTCATCATGCCAGGTAGTCCTGAGGCATGGTCCTAGGGCTCAGGTCCTCCGAGAGAGAGAGAGAAAGAAGGAAAGAAAGAAAGAAAGGGAATTAGAGAGAGCATACTTAAATTAACACAGGACACCGGATAAGTACTCTAGATATAACAGACTGACCGTAGCCCCCCCGACACATAAACTACTGCAGCATAAATACTGAAGGCTGAAATAGGAGGGGTCAGGAGACACTGTGGCCCCATTCAATGATACCCCTGGACAGGGCCAAACAGGCAGGATATAACCCCACCCACTTTGCCAAAGCACAGCCCCCACACCAGTAGAGAGATATCTTCAACCACCAACTTACCAGTAAGCCAGTGACTCAGCCCCTGTAATAGGGTTAGAGGCAGAGAATCCCAGTGGAGAGAGGGGAACCGGCCAGGCAGAGACAGCAAGGGCGGTCCGTTGCTCCAGTGCCTTTCCGTTCACCTTCACACTCCTAGGCCAGACTGCACTCAATCATAGGATCTACCGAAGAGATGAGTCTTCAATAGAGACTTAAAGGTTGAGACCGAGGCTGTGTCTCTCACATGGGTAAGCAGACCATTCCATAAAAATGGAGCTCTATGGGAGAAAGCCCTGCCTCCAGCTGTTTGCTTAGAAATTCTAGGGACAATTAGGAGGCCTTCGTCTTGTGACCATAGCATACGTGTAGGTATGTACAGCAGGACCAAATCAGAGAGATAGGTAGGAGCAAGCCCATGTAATGCTTTGTAGGTTAGCAGTAAAACCTTGAAATCAGCCCTTGACTTAACAGGAAGCCAGTGTAGGGAGGCTAGCACTGGAGTAATATGATACATTTTTTGGGTTCTAGTCAGGATTCTAGCAGCCGTATTTAGCACTAACTGAAATGTATTTAGTGCTTTATCCGGGTAGCCGGAAAGTAGAGCATTGCAGTAGTCTAACCTAGAAGTGATAAAAGCATAGATTAATTTTTCTGCATCCTTTTTGGACAGAACATTTCTGATTTTTGCAATGTTACGTAGATGGAAAAAAGCTGTTCTTGAAACATTCTTGATATGTTCGTCAAAAGCAAGATCAGGGTCCAGAGTAACGCCGAGGTCCTTAACAGTTTTATTCGAGATGACTGTACAACCATCAAGATTAATGGTCAGATTCAACAGAAGATCTCTTTGTTGCTTGGGACCTAGAACTAGCATCTCTGTTTTGTCTGAGATTAAAAGTAGAACATTTGCTGCCATCCACTTGCTTATGTCTGTACACGGGTATCGAGAGAGGGCAAATTTGGGGCTTCACCATGTTTCATTGAAATGTACAGATGTGTGTCATCCGCATAGCAGTGAAAGTTAACATTATGTTTTTGAATGACATCCCCAAGAGGTAAAATATATAGTGAAAACAATAGTGGTCCTAAAACAGAACCTTGAGGAACACCGAAATGTACAGTTGATTTGTCAGAGGCCAAACCATCCACAGAGACAAACTGATATCTTTCCGACAGATAGAATCTAAACCAGGTCAGAACTTGTCTGTGTAGACCAATTTGGGTTTACAATCTCTCCAAAAGAATGTGGTGATTGATGGTATCAAAAGCAGCACTAAGGTCTAGGAGCATAAGGACAGATAAAGAGCCTCAGTCTGACGCCATTAAAAGGTAATTTACCACCTTCACAAGTGCATTCTCAGTGTTATGATGGGGCCAAAAACCAGACTAAAGCATTTCGTATACATTGTTTGTCTTCAGGAAGGCAGTGAGTTGCTGAGCAACAGCTTTTATTTTTATGAGAGGAATGGGAGATTCGATATAGGCCAATAGTTTTTTTGTATTTCCTGGGTCAAGGTTTGGCTTTTTCAGGAGAGGCTTTATTACTGCCACTTTTAGTGAGTTTGGTACACATCCAGTGGATAGAGAGTCGTTTATAATGTTAAGCATAGGAGGGCCAAGCACAGGAAGCAGCTCTTTCAGTAGTTTAGTTGGAGTAGGGTCCCATATGCAGCTTGAAGGTTTAGAGGCCATGATTATTTTGTCATTATCATTGTGTCAAGAGATATAGTACTAAAACACGAGTGTCTCCCTTGATCATAGGTCCTGGTAGAGTTGTGAAGACTCATTACATCTGAGTTATGGAGGAATACGCAGATTTAAAGAGGAGTCCGTAATTTGCTTTCTAATGATCATGATCTTTTCCTCAAAGAAGTTCATGAATTTATCACTGCTGAAGTGAAAGCCATCCTCTCTTGGGGAATGCTGCTTTTTAGTTAGCTTTGCGACAGTATTGTTCTAATTTTCCTCAATTAAGTTGGAAAAATAGGATGATCGAGCAGCAGTGAGGGCTCTTCGATACTGCACGGAACTGTCTTTCCAAGCTAGTTGGAAGACTTCCAGTTTGGTGTGGCGCCATTTCCGTTCCAATGACAAATGTTTTTAGTTTTTAGGGGTGCGACTACATCTAGGGTATTGCGCAAGGTTAAATTGAGTTTCTCAGTTAGGTGGTTAACTGATTATGTCCTCTGACATCCTTGGGTAGGCAGAAGGAGTCTGGAAGGGCATCAAGGAATCTTTGGGTTGTCTGAAAATCTATAGCACGACTTTGGATGATCCTTGGTTGGCGTCTGAGCAGATTATTTGTTGCGATTGCAAACATAATAAAATGGTGGTCCGATAGTCCAGGATTATGAGGGAAAACATTAAGATCCACAACATTTATTCCATAGGACAAAACTAGGTCCAGAGTATGACTGTGGCAGTGAGTAGGTCCGGAGACATGTTGGACAAAACCCACTGAGTCGATGATGGCTCCGAAAGCCTTTTGGAATGGGTCTGTGGACATTTTCCATGTGAATATTAAAGTCACCAAATATTTGAATATTATCTGCTAGGTCTGATAGATATTCAGGGAACTCAGTGAGGAATGCTGTATATGGCCCAGGAGGCCTGTAAACAGTAGCTATAAAAAGTGATTGAGTAGTGATTGAGTAGGCTGCATAGATTTCATGGCTAGAAGCTCAAAAGACGAAAACATTGTTTTTCTTTGGTAAATTGAAATTTGCTATCGTAAATGTTAGCAACACCCCCACCGTTGTGTGGTCAACAGTGTAACCATTTAACACAGTAAATTCATCAGGCTTAAGCCATGAGAAACAAGATTCTCTGGTCTGATGAAACCAAGATTGAACTCTTTGGCCTGAATGCCAAGCGTCATGTCTGGAGGAAACCTGGCACCAAACCTGGCACCACCATACGGTGAAGCATGGTGGTGGCAGCATCATACTGTGGGGATATTTGTCTGCTGCACAGAGTCTAGTCAGGATTGAGGGAAAGATGATCGGAGCAAAGATCCTTGATGAAAACCTGCTCCAGAGTGCTCAGGACCTCAGACTGGGGCGAAGGTTCTCATTCCAACAGGAAAACTAGCCTAAGCACAGAGCCAAGACAACGCAGTGGCTTATGAATGTCCTTGAGTGGCCCAGCCAGAACCCAGCTTCATACCCAAGAAGACTCAAGGCTGTAATCGCTGCCAAAGGTGTTTCTTCAAAGTAGAGTAAATGGTCTGAATACTTAATAAATGACACTGTAAAGTCCATGGAGGATAAGAACACCTCTTCCCAGCTGCCAACTGCACTGAGGATAGGAAACACTGTCACCACCAATAAATATACGATAATCAATCATTTCAATAAGCATTCTTCCACGGCTGGCCATGCTTTCCACCTGGCTACCTCTACCCCGGTCAACATCTCAGCACCCACTGCAGCAACTTGTCCAAACCCCCCCTGCTTCTCCTTTACCCAAATCCAGACAGCTGATGTTCTGAAAGTGCTGCAAAATCTGGATCCCTACAAATCAGATGGACTAGACCAGGGGTGTCAAAGTCAAATGGACGGAGGGCCAAATAAAAAATTTAGCTACAAGCCGAGGGCCGGACTGTTCGAATGTTCATTGAAAATTTTTTAAATGACGCATATAGTCTAGTGAACCTAATTGAACCTACTGAAAACCTAACAAATATATTCCAATATGATCAGATAAATAAAGCAATATTTTCTTATGGCTCTGTCAGTAATCTTTAATTTTCAACAGACACAAAAGACAAATTTCCTTTATATAAAAATCCCCATAACATGAACATTAAATGAAAGAAACCGGTATTCAAGGCACCATCAGTAGCCTATATTTTCTATTTTAGCAAAAGTGGGCTAAATTTACTTCAAAGAAAAAAACAATAATAGCAATTTTCTATCATCCACTCAACTGAAATATTTTTAAAATATAATTGGATTGAAATACAATAAAATAAAGTGCAAAAATCTATTAATCAAAAACAACACTTTGTTTAAGGAGAAGTAACATGCAGTGAAAACAAATATTAAACTTTAACTTTTAAACTTGAACTGAGTAAAAACTCTAAATATGTGATTGCACAGTAATGTTCACTTGTTTGAGGTTGAGGGTGATACTTGGTGGTGTCCCATCTTTTCCACAAGTTCATCAATGTTCGGGGTAAGGCTCTGAGCTGAGGAAATCCTCAGAATTGAGTGGAGGTGTTCAGCAGTAAGTCGACTTCTGTGTGATGTTTTGTTCAAGTTCATCAAAGAAAACAGTTGTTCACACAGGTATGTGCTGCCAAACATAGACAACGTTTGAGCAGCCTGGATGCGCAGCTGGGGCATTGTGTCGGGGAGGAAACGGGCGAACTCCGCAGCACCCACTGCCGCATATTTTGCCCTCAGTGCATCATTGCATTGGAGGTCAATCAACTCCATTTGGAGGTTTGGTGGTGAGCTTTCCACGTCAACAGCAAATGGGTTACCGAGCAGTTCCAACCTGCTTTTTTGTGCTTCAAAGTCAGCAAATCGGCGTCGAAAGTCAGCGGCAAGCATACCTATTTTATCAGCCAACTGTGCGCTCGGGAACGCACTGGTAGAGAGCTTCTCTTTCATGGTCTGGCAGCTGGGAAAGTGGCTCAAATTTTCTTTCCGCATCTGCGTCTCCCACAGAGTCAGTTTGGTTTTAAATGCCTTCACTGTACTGTACATATCAGAGATGACACGATCCCGACCCTGCAGCTGCAAGTTCATTGCATTCAGATGACTCGTAATGTCACACAGAAAAGCCATTTCACACAGAAACATTTTGTCTCGGAGTTGTGTTGTGTCTTTCCCTTTGCTGTCCAAGAACAGACAAATCTCCTCACGAAGCTCGAAACATCTTTGAAGCACCTTTCCCTGGCTTAGCCATCGCACCTCTGTGTGATAAGGCAAATCACCATGCTCCGTTTCTAACTCCGTCAGAAATGCCTTGAACTGGCGGTGATTCAAACCTTTGGCTCTGATAAAGTTAACTGTGCGCGTGATGATGCTCATTACATGCTCCATTTTCAAGGCTTTACCGCACAACGCTTCCTGGTGTATGATACAATGATAAGCTGTCAGCTCACCTGTCGCGTTTTCCTCTTGCATCTTTTCCCGTATCTTCGCAACCAGGCCGCTCCTGTGTCCACACATCGCAGGTGCTCCGTCGGTTGTCAAACCCACGAGTTTTTCCCAAGGCAGCTCCATCTCATTTACACATCTTGACACCTCTTCATACAAATCATGCCCCGTAGTTGTGCCATGCATAGGACGTAAAGCCAAAAACTCCTCTGTCACGCTTAGGCTGGAGTCCACTCCGCGGATGAAAATTGACAACTGGGCAATGTCAGAAATGTCGGTGCTCTCATCCACAGCCAAGGAATATGCAATGAAATCTTTTCCCTTTTTCACAAGCTGCTCTTTTAGATTGATGGACAACTGGTCTACTCTCTCGGCAATGGTGTTTCTGCTCAGACTCACATTTAAAAAGAGTTGCCTTTTTTCTGGGCAAACTTCGTCACAAACTTTAATCATGCAGTTTTTGATGAAATCCCCCTCCGTAAATGGCCGGGCTGATTTAGCGATCTCTTCTGCCAAAATAAAACTGGCCTTGACAGCAGCCTGGCCTTGTGATTTGGCTTTTTTGAACAGAGCCTGTCGAGATTTGAGGCCTCGTTTTAATTCCTCTGCCTTTTGTAGCCTTTGTTCCATGTCCATATTCTTGTTTTTGTCCGCGTGTTTCGTTTCATAATGTCGTCTCAGATTATACTCTTTCAGTACCGCCACACTTTCTCCACACAGAAGACACACAGGTTTTCCAGCTACCTCCGTGAACAAATACTCCGACTCCCACCTTGTTTGAAACCCCCGGTTCTCAGTGTCCACCTTCCGTTTTGCCATTTTTGATGGGTATCTGAAAGTTAATTTTACTGTGATGCTGACAACTGCTGTGCCAATAAATATTGAAATGAAGCAGCCTACTGCTCGGTGCGTCACCGTTGCATTGTGGGAAATGTAGTATTGGTGCGTGTAAAAGATCTGCGGGCTGCCGGCTTGCTGCGGTCTGCGGGCCGGTTCTAATAATAAATCAAGATCATCCCAGGGGCCGTAAAAAACCTTCTCGCGGGCCGGATGTGGCCCGCGGGCCTTGACTCTGACATATGTGGACTAGACAATCTGGACACACTCTTTCTAAAATTATCCACCGAAATTGTTGCAACCCCTATTACGAGCCTATTCAACCTCTTTTTCATATCGTCTGAGATCCCCAAAGATTTGAAGGCTGGCGCGGTCATCCCCCTCTTCAAAGGGGGAGACACTCTAGACCCAAACTGTTATAGACCTATATCCATCCTGCCCTGTCTTTCTAAAATATTCGAAAGCGAAGTTATTAACAGATCACCGACCATTTTGAATCCCACCGTACCTTCTCCACTATGCAATATGGTTTCAGAACTGGTCATGGGTGCACCTCAGCCACGCTCAAGGTCATAAAAGATATCATAACCGCCATCGATAAAAGACAGTACTGTGCAGCCGTCTTCACCGACCTGGCCAAGGATTTCGACTCTATCAACTGGCCTACCTGGTTAAATAAAGGCAATTTTTTGTCATTTCAGTGTATTTTATTTTTAATATATTTGCAAAAATGTGCGTACATTGATGAACATTTTTATTTTTTAAATACATTTCAGAATAAGACTAATGTAAAAAAAAATTGAAAAAGTAAAGGGGTCTGAATACTTTCTGAATTCACTGTAAACACCTACTGTATGTCTAAGACTGAAACTAGGCAGAGGAGTAGAGTTTATTTGGGAATAATTTATGAAGTCAAGCATCTTCATTGGCCTCAGGTGAGGATTGAGGTCCCTGGGCCAAGACCGGTAGCCGGGCTGATGCGACTCACGTGGTACACCTTGAGGGAGAGTTGTGACACACTAATCTGGACAGGAGTCAGTTTGTTGGTGCTATAATCCAGCAACAATTGGCTTGAGCTTTGATTGGTTGTCTCAGAATCATTGCATGATTACAGTGCACATGTACTTTCACTTCAGGTTTCATTTACCCCCCCAAAAATATAAAGTCCAATGTGTTTCCATTGCATTTTAAAGCATATGTTGCATTAAATGTGCCTACTCTGGTCTTGTCACATGCACTCTAGCCAACAGTTAACACTTACATATATATTCTTTAACCTTTATTTAAGTAGGCAAGTCAGTTAAGAACAAATTCTTAATTACAATGACAGCCTACCCCGGCCAATCCCTAACCCGGACGACACTGGGCCAATTGTGTGCCGCCTATGGGACTCCCAATCACGGCCGGATGTGACACAGCCTGGTATCGAACCAGGGTCTGTAGTGATGCCTCTAGCACTGAGATGCAGTGCCTTAGACCGCTGCGTCACTCGGGAGCCCAAATACAGTGCGGGTAGGCTAATCTACATTATGAGATTATTTTGGATAAGAGCAAGAATATTTGTGTATGTCAAATGGCAGTCAAGTGTCAATCGTCATGTCACCATGACCCACAATACTTCCTGGAAAGGAGCATCAATCTCGTCACTGTGCACTTTCACCACCACGTGGTATTCATCATAATTTATTTCATCTGTCGCCTAATAAACTGCATGGTTTCCCAAGTTGTAGTGGGACGACCACACACCAACACCATATCTTCTCATGACTCCAAGTTTACTTTAATATGATGGTTATTATATCAATATATTTGCACATAAATGCATTTCCAGCGCCTTTTCTTGCATAATACATTTTACAGACACAAAAAGATCCCACCATTGTTGCATCAAGGGTTAAAGGAAGCGGGTTCTTTTTAGTTATTGCAAAGAGAAGCTCGACAGAATAAAGCATTAACATCATGAAGACGGTTCATTTCCAACATGACAGCGGATAGAACCTCGCTGGTTCCAAACTCCATCTGCACACGCTCAAAGGTAGCACACTTGAATACCCTCGCCAACAACCAATGAGGGCCTACCAATAAAGCTATGCGTATCCATTCAGATACATACTTCCAATATCACGCACTAAACATGTGCATACCATTTTAACCATCGCTGTGTTCGAATACCCATACTAACATACTGTATACTACATACTATTAGTTCATTTTAGTATACTGTAAACAAACTGTATCGTACTAGAGCTTCGCCTGTCTACCAGAAGTTGATGATGTTGCTATGCAACCTTTTTCTATTTTGTTAGCATAACAAATTACTAGCTAAACATTTTAGGATTTCGGTTGTGTTCGTAAATTCAATCTGGAGTGCCAGAGTGCGCTCTGGGCAATCGCAAATCCAGAGCATTGTCAGATTGTCCATTCATAAATTCGGAGCATTCAGAGAGGACACTGGACACTTGCCTGAGGAGTAGGGTTGATCTGAGCCTTCAACTGAAGAACTAACTTGCTAACATTGGTTAGCTACTTCCAGACACAAATGACAGATACCTCACCATTTAACTCGCCCTAGCAGAGCTGGTTAGGCTGTTTTCATGTTATCCAGAGCGTTGGTGACTGTAAATGTGCTGCTTGCAACAATTGAATTACATTTTACATTTACTTACACAGGCCATATTCAACAGGTGTTGAACAGGTGTCGTAAATTCATCAGTTGTTCTGCTCGAGAGCGCTCTGAAATGGGAGTAGATAGCCAGAATGAACAATGTCCATTGAAATGCACAACAACTATACCACTTAGCTAAGAATTATGTGAATAATCAAGTCAATAAACTTTGGGTAGTTAGTTAGATAGCAGATAGTTAATAATACTGCCTGGCAAATTCAATGTATTTAGTAGCCAACTAACGTTAGGTAGAAAGCTACTGCTGTAATGCTATGCGATTCGTAAGGATAGTGTAGCTAACAAATTGTCAGCCAACATAACGTGTAACGTATCTTACTAGAAACCCTAACCCTTTATTACATTGCTCAACATTTTCTTCATCATTTTTCGAAATTAGTTAAAGCAAATAATTTATATTCGCTTTCGTCAGACTTTGGCTGCATACTTTCCGTCATTTTCTTCAAATCTGAAAATGTTGTGAAGGCACGCCCATTTTCTGAAGAAAGGCATTATGGGCCCTAAAAGCACGGAAATAGCGTCCACTGCATGTATATTTCGTATTTTGGCGAATTTAGTATGTCATCCAGGATCTTTTGGCATACTAGCTAAAGTAAAAAAATAAAACATTCTCTCAATGTCAACTGCGTTTATTTTCAGCAAACTTAACATGTGTAAATGTTTGTATGAACATAACAAGATACAACAACTGAGACATAAACTGAACAAGTTCCACAGACATGTGACTAACATAAATGGAATATGTGTCCCTGAACAAAGGGCGGGTCAAAATTAAAAGTAACAGTTAGTATCTAGTGTGGCCACCAGCTGCATTAAGTACTGCAGTGCATCTCGTCCTCATGGACCGCACCAGATTTGCCAGTTCTTGCTAGGAGATGTTACCCCACTCTTCCACCAAGGCACCTGCAAGTTCCAGGACATTTCTGTCCAGTGGTCCTTCTGTAGCTCAGTTGGTAGAGCATGGCGCTTGTAACGCCAGGGTAGTGGGTTCGATCCCCGGGACCACCCATACGTAGAATGTATGCACACATGACTGTAAGTCGCTTTGGATAAAAGCGTCTGCTAAATGGCATATATTATTCTGTGGGGAATGGCCCTAGCTCTCACCCTCTGATCCAACAGGTCCCACACGTGCTCAATGCTATTTAGATCTGGGCTCTTCACTGGCCATGGCAGAACACTGACATTCCTGTCTTGCAGGAAATCACGCACAGAACGAGCAGTATGGCTGGTGGCATTGTCATGCTGGAGTGTCATGTCAGGATGAGCCTGCAGGAAGGGTACCACATGAGGGAGGAGGATGTCTTCCCTGTAACGCACAGCGTTGAGATTGCCTGCAATCAGACCATGGCAGACCCTCCACCTCCAAATAGATCCCGCTCCAGAGTACAGGCCTCGGTGTAACGCTCATTCCTTCGACGATAAACGTGAATCACCCCTCACCCCTGGTGAGACAAAACCGCGACTCGTCAGAGTCCTGTCTGGTCCAGCAACGGTGGGCTTGTAGCAACGTTGTTGCCGGTGATATTTGATTTTTTAATCTTTATTTAACTAGGCAAGTCAGTTAAGAACAAATTCTTATTTTCAATGACAGCCTAGGAACAGTGGGTTAACTACCTGTTCAGGGGCAGAACGACAGATTTGTACCTTGTCAGCTCGGGGGTTTGAACTTGCAACCCTCCGGTTATTAGTCCAACGCTCTAAACACTAGACTACCCTCCCGCCCCGGTGAGGACCTGCCTTACAACAGTCCTACAAGCCCTCAGTCCAGCTTCTCTCAGCCTATTGTGGACAGTCTGAGCACTGATGGAGGGATTGTGCGTTCCTGGTGTAACTCAGGTAGTTGTTGTTGCCATCCTGTACCTGTCCCGCAGGTGTGATGTTTGGATGTACCGATCCTGTGCAGGTGTTGTTACACGTGGTCGTCCACTGCGAGAACGATCAGCTGTCCGTCTTGTCTCCCTGTAGTGCCGTCGTAGGCGTCTCACAGTACGGACATTGCAATGGCCACATCTCCAGTCCTCATGCCTCTTTGCAGCATGCCTAAGGCACGTTCACGCAGATGAGCAGGCACCCTGGGCATCTTTCTTTTGGTGTTATTCAGAGTCAGTAGAAAGGCCTCTTTAGTGTCCTAAGTTTTCATAACTGTGACCTTAATTGCCTACTGTTTGTAAGCTGTTAGTGTCTTAGAGACCGTTCCACAGGTGCATGTTCATTAATTGTTTATGGTTCATTGAACAAATATGGAAAACAGTGTTTAAACCCTTTACAATGAAGATCTGTGAAGTTATTTGGATTTTTACAAATTATCTTTGAAAGACAGGGTCCTGAAAAAGGGACATTTCTTTTTTTTGCTGAGTTTATATCCATACTATGACCAATAAGCATACTATGTACTCAATTCACGTCGCAAATAGTATGGTTAGTACGAGTATTCAAACACAGCTCTGGTGTGCATAATAACATTCTGCTTATCTCTCAAACACTACAACCATGTCTAACGAACTAATTATCTGTCGGCATTTATAAAATTGCAACAAAACCCCGTTTCCATCACAGCATGTTTTAAAAAAAATCCGGTATGACTTTACTCGCATAAAACTGTGGAAATGAAACGTGGTTACTGTTACATGTATTCATCTCAAACTGTATGGTAGCACCTGGCCACATGAGGCTCGTGATGGGAGGACTACTCATTGTAATGGCCGGAATGGTATCAGACACATGGACACCAGGAGTCAAAATATGCAGTGCTTACCGTGAATGCAGTCTCCACAAACGCGGGAAAACTGGCTTTAAGTTTCAATAGCCTATGTCGTGGATGTTCTGGACTATTTCTGGTATTGTATGGCACTTTGGCAAAGTGAGCAGAAAAAAAGAAGATTGAAGGCAACCATATGCAAAGAATTAATTTAATTAAATTGTTGTCCAAACGTTAAATTGAATACTGGGTGGAGCAGGTGAGTGTGATGAGTAGGCATTTAAGCTACTCATTCTCTTCCTGCCGGGCGCAGGAGCAAACAGCCCTCCAAAGTCTGCTTAAAAATCGTCTCTTTGCTCGGCTTGGAGGATCTTCCGGAAAGACCAAGGAGAGAGACAGACTCACAGAATGTAAAGAAATTCTAAACTTAGGTTCTAAACACAAGTATTACTCAGCAGCCTCTGTGTCAACAGAGACGACGGGCACCACAATTACAGCACCAGCCTCTGCATCCGGAAGGATGTTGGGGAGGTAAAGTCTGCGGTGACCTGCTGGGTAACCACTGAGGTGACTTCCTGATACGTTAGGTGGGCGACGACAGCAACCACAGCAACAGTTTCTGGAAAGACTATGGAGAGGGACACAGTCTCACAGAATGTAAACAAATGCAAAGCTTAGGTTCTAAACACTGGCCAGTTGAATGCCTCTACTACAAGGTACCAAGATATAACAGATGAAGGCATCTGTCAGAGTGCGCTATGTCAGAGTTACTCATCAGCCTCAGTGTCCAGGGTGACGTTATGGAGCTTGATGTTGGTGTTTGGCGGGGCAGGTTAGCCCAAGGTTAAACTGACCCAGCAACATGTCTGCCACACGGAGATACCTCTCCCGGATCTCAGTGAAGAATTGGAGGGGCAAGCTATGGTCCAAAGAGAACATCCGCTGATACTCCCCACAGAAAATGTATCCCAACCGGTCATTGGCCTCATACTCCCTACAGAGCATGTATCCCAACCGGTCAGAGGCCTCATACTCCCTACAGAGCATGTATCCCAACCGGTCAGTGACCTCATACTCCCTACAGAGCATGTATCCCAACCGGTCAGTGACCTCATACTCCCTACAGAGCATGTATCCCAACCGGTCAGAGGCCTCATACTCCCTACAGAGCATGTATCCCAACCGGTCAGTGACTTCATACTCCCTACAGAGCATGTATCACAACCGGTCAGTGACCTCATACTCCCCACAGAGCATGTATCCCAACCGTTAGTGGCCTCCTACGTTGGCGCAGACAAGATCTCCAGCTCTTGACCAAGATCTTGAGCTGGTCGGCCAGGGCGAGGGAGGAACTGGATGTCTGCTGTGGTGACGGGATACATCCTCTCCACAAACCTGCACAGAATCCCTCTGAGACAATCAGGTACAATGAGGTTGGTGGCTGGGTAAGCACCGGCTATTATCAAAGCCAGATTTACTCACAAATAAACCTTGATGAAGCCCAAGTTCAACATACAACAGAGATAACTCCAACAATCAGTGACATAGGTTATTAACCGAAATTGACGAACAATTTTCACCAAATGTAAATACTAATGTAGCCAAGATACACAAGCGGTAGCCTCTGATGGCGGCATACTTCAGAGCTATCATTCGACAAGATGACACACTTCTCAACTGAGCTCAGCCATAGGCTGATGTAGCATTCAGTTACAACTGATACTAGGTGGCACTAAAAGACCAATATATGGACACATTTCATCTGAATAATTCGGATACCTGGCTATCAGATCACAGATATCAGAAATATAACACAATATAACAACGTCAAGGATACATATAGTTAGCTATACATTTTTAAGAAACATTTTATTTCAAATGAAACCAATCAAAGCATGGCGCAGTCAGCAAGCTACACTACCAGTAGCTAGCTAGATGCTAACGTGGCTTAAAAACAAATTAATCAAAACAAGTATTACATACAGTAGTAGCTATAACACTTGCATACATATTTACAACTAAATAGCAAACACAACATATCACTTCATATCTAGCAAGACATATTAGCTATTTCACCTTTTCAGCAGGTCGATTTTGAATCTAGCTACGTAGCTAGCTAGCAAGCTTTCTCCCCTTTGTGAATGCAAATACCACTTTGTGAATGCCATTCCTTATGTTCACAAAGCAAAAGTAAATGTCCAAGATGTGTATGGGTCTGGGTAAAAAGTATTAATTGGTAATGACAGTGAGCGAGAAGACAGAGAAGAAGAGGGTCCACTCCTGTCAAAATCTGTCCACACGGGAATACAGAGATAAGCAGACCAATAAGCGGATCGCCTGCCTTCACGCCTTTGGGACAACGTCTCCCATTGTTAGGGCAGAGTCAAGACCATCTCGTAATTATATACAGTATCTATGGAGAGGATGTCATGGTGGTTGCTTGAATGTGGTGGTTGCCTCCTCCCGATTGCCTTCCATTTTTGAAGACATTTATTTTAATTGTTAGTGGCCACTAGAGTATCTGGTCAGTATAATGGATAATCTGTGGATATATCCAATAAAAACCCTTCTGTATTTTTGCTTCCTAGGCGTCTTCCCCAGTCCCAGCTTCACCTGTGACTGCAGCGGCACTGTCCACTGCCATGTGGTATGGAAGGTCAGATCTCGGTATCCAGGTTGCCTCTGTACATGGTGCTGAAATCTACAATTGCCGCCATTTAGTTAGCTTTGCCTTTAACTTTTGTGTGGTAGTGATATTTATTGCCTTTGTGTTTCGCTATTGGCCTACATTTGTCCACTTTATTAATGAGGGTAGCCTGATATTATTTCAATAAAGTGCTCCACATTATCCTTTAAGAGTGTAAATATAGAAATTGTGAAGGTATTGAAGCAACTTTGGCTGTTGGACTTGGAGATTGGGATACACTTTTTTTAAATGGTTCTTGAGAGGTTCATTGAAGTGATTAATGGTTCTATAGCAATGGAGGTTGCAGAGGGGAGGATGGCTCATAATAATGGTTGGAACGTAGCGAATGGAATGGCATCAAACACATGGAAACCATGTGTTTGATGTATTTGATACCATTCCACCGCTTCCTCTACAGTCATTACCACGAGCTCGTCCTCCAATTAAGGTACCACCAACCACCTGTGTTTTCCTTAGCAGGGTTGGGGTCAATTCTGTTTAAATTCAGGAAGTAAACAAATACCGATTCCAAATCTATCTAAATGAAAAGCTTTGAAGAAAATTAGAATATTTATTTCAATGTAGGCCTACTTCCTGAATTGATTGGAATGTAAATCGAATTGACCCCATTCCTGGTATATAGCATTAGTTCTACTCAAACAAATAACCCTTTTCTTGGAGAGGGTTCTTTGCTATCCATATGGTTGCAACAACAACAACGAATTCTAGAGTGTTGTGGAAAAACAAAAAAAAAGTTAGAAGTTTTGAGCAAAATGGTTCTATGTTATGTAGCACTATTTCTATTCGAACAGCACTTTTTAATGTTTTTTTCTTCTTCTCTCGCATATAACACAAGCTGACCTAAACTATTTTCATTTGGGGTTGTCTGATTTTGCTGTTCCTTAATCGTCTTGTTGGCGAGAGAAGTAATCGTCTTACTTCTCGCAGCACCTCTGCTACATGAATACAGCGGAAACAAACACTGATACTTGAGCATACTTACAGTACAGGCACAAAGAAAATGCTATAAGGAAATTAATTCACATAAAACAGTGTCACATGGTATGAAAATGACAGAGCAGAACAGCCAACATGATTTGGAATGTTTAAATCTAGTCCCTCTCCAAATGATTTGTCTCAGCCTCTTGACTAATTTGCAAGCCAGATTAATGAATCAATGTGAATCAATACATACATTCTTTACCTGTGAGGTTTTGATACTCTGTATAGCATCACCCACCTACTCAAACAAAACAAGTTTAAAGTTGTCAAGTAGAATAGTTGTAACATCTAGAAAACAAGATAAACCCTGTGTTTAAATGATGTGTGTATGTCTAGGTGCCGCTGCCCTACAATGATAGACTATGTTGTCCTAACTCACTCACAGTTTCACATTGTGTCACGCATCTGTAAATAGACACCAAAAGGATGTAGGCTACTTTGCATTTCAGAACCAGTCACCAGCGGTTTTGAGTCAGCGTTTGAAAAAGCTTCATCAATATTTCATCCATATGGAATCAACCCATTCTCACCATCAACAGAAGCACGAGCGTCGCTCAGCTCTCGGATGTGCTTTGTTGACAACTTTCTGCGCATGGGCAGTGAAAGGGCCGGTGGGATAGTGAAACATTGGATCCGACAGAATAAACGAGTGGCGCACCAAAATGAAGGCCAAAGGAAGTGAAATTGGATGAAAAGTAAATTATGTAGCGTCAATGTTCACGAGAAGTTGTAAAACGAGTTGTATGCACGATTTTTTTTTATTTTATTTTTTACTTTAAACACTTATTCAACAATGGCATGCTAAACGTTTGCACAACTCTCTGATCCAGGTGAGTCGAATTAATTAGCTAATTATTTAAACGTTCATGCATTATTGTGACTTTTCTTCTTAAATATTCATAGTAACTTTTACCTCTTGTCTGTATATATAAACATTTGTCAGCCACATAAACGTATTGTAGGAAAATGATTTCGATATAGACCTATGCCAACATGCTGTGAACGTTTTATTGCACCCAACCGACCACTACACTCATGGTAACGTACATTTGCTGTACATTTTGTTTTTACTTTCGATATTCTGAGTTCGGTCGTCAATAGCTCTCCGGTGGGAGGTCCTAGGATGATGAGTGATATATCTAGTATAAGATGACTCTAGAGGGCAAAGTACACCCTTTGAATTTACCTATAGTAGGACAATTACCTTAATAACAGAGCCGAAGGAGGCAATATACTGTGTTCGAGCGCTCAGGTGTTTTAGGGACCGTCGTAAAGGTGCAATACCGGCGTTTGCACGAAAGCAAAAAAAAGAAAAATATTTTGCATTCTCATCCTGGGGTAGCCCTACACGAATATTACACACACTGCTTCCAGTCACTGAATGGACTAACATTTTTGTTAGTAACCTCTAACTACTGTGCTATATTTGACCCAATTACAAGGATACTTTTCAAAAGCTGCCTATCCATGTGAGATGGATAAAACCACATAATATGAAGTCACTGACGTCGCTCATCCATGCTACAAAACATTCATTAGAATTCCAGTTCACAAGTTACCTAATTTTTATAGGCATATTCCTTATGATGGGTAGGTCTGGTGCATCTCAAATTAAAGGTACACCTTTTATTTCTTTCATAATTCCCCACCTTTGATTTTCTACAAATAATTATCCTATTACAGCTGTGGTTAATAAAATGACATACAGATCAAATGTTCCATAGCTTCCAGTCCAAATGACATGTACAACTTGATGCTAGGTCACCTCCACTGACCTCCTATATATTTAGACTAAACAGGGAAGAATACTTGTTTTCAATTTGGATACGACTGGGCTTATCACCACTTTAGGGCACCACAACGGTGCTGCCGATAGAGGGCGGCTTGAGAACGTTCATAACAATGGCATGACGCGACCAAGTGATGGAGGTGCAACCTATGAATAGGGGAAATGTTTCTAGAAAATCGAAGAAAAAATGCTTTCATAATAAAGGTCAGGGAACACACATTTGTCTGTGGATCAGAAGCCATTATAATTACTTACAATCATATTACTTTAAAATGTGAATTCTAATGGGGGTATCATGGATTATGGACATCAGTCACTTTGCTACAAGTGATTTGAGCTACCTAGGTCATGCAAGTCGGCTACAGTAGGTTGTGTATGAGTTAGAAATGTGACCCAATTCAGGAAACTAGGCATATGTCGCAAGTCACTACTTCACAGGAGAGCCATTTTGAATGTAAAAAATATTTATTTATCAAATGTGGTTTTTGTCAGAAATGCCTTCTCGGACATGTGAACGTTCATGTGCCTTAACGAACTTCTGTAAATATGAATACAATTGTTCAATTGCGAGCCTTGTTGGTTAAGTCACAGAAAAAGTTAGCAACCTTCCCACTAGCCATGATTGGCTGAGATGACTATGTATGATAGCTAAAGAGATGGGGATTACACCTGTCTCCGGATTACATATTCAAACTAAGGGAATCTGTGGCATGGCATTCCTGACAGGGAGACGTGTCCATGCATGATGATGGTGTATATGTGTGTGTGTATATATATATATATATATATATATTAGAAAGTTGTTTCATTTCAAGCTGAAGTGTACTGTTAGCTGGCTGGCTCCCTATCTGACAGTATTATTTGTTTCCCAGAGCCGTTTGCTGTTCTAGTTAGAGCCTAATGTTAGCTAGCTAACATTAAACATGGTTGGTTAGCTGCCTGCACTGTGGCCTTGTTGGCACTGTTCATTGTTGTTTAACTAGCTAAAGTTAGCTGGCTGGCTTGTTAGCTAAAGTGACGTGTGTACAACACCCGTTGAATATGGCCAGTGTCAGTAAACGTCTGCAAAAAAGCAAAATTAAATTGTTGCCAGCAGAGCTGGTTAGGCTGTTTTCATGTTATCCAGGGGTAACCAAATCATCAGCCAGAGCATCAAGTGTGCGCTTTGAGAGCAAAACAAGATGGGTAGGGCAAAAGCTTAAGAGGGTGTGAACAATGCTGAATGGATATAGCCAAAGAAGATCTCCTCACTAGATAGCAAAACTTTCAAAGATGATTTTCTCAAAAGTGAATTTACCAGTTGATCAACTTTCAAAGCAGAATTACTTTCCCATTGTTCCTCACATGCAGTGTATGATATACCATTTTGTAGCGCTGTGTCTCTACTTTTATCTAATGTAAAAAATTTTTTTTTTTTGCTATATAAGACCGAATCCAAGTGGTGAGTCATAAATATCATAGGCCTGTGTTTTTTTTAGCTATATTTTTACATAAAACCCTTTAAAATGAAACGATCACATTTTAACATGTAATTGTTGTGGGAGAAGACATAATTAGTTTAACATCTCTAGATAATTTGAATAGTTAGAAGTAAAAATGTTTAGCTGATGCACTTTTAAGACGGTCCCTTAGCCTGGAGTGCATAATTTCACCCCTTGAAACCAACTAAAGTCACTTTTTGAAAACATGGGGAAGGGAGGGAAACGTCTGTACTTTGCTCTCTATTGTTATCTGATTCTAGGTAAACTCAGCAAAAAAAGACTTCTCTCAGCCTATTGTGGACAGTCTGAGCACTGATGGAGGGATTGTGCGTTCTTGGTGTAACTCAGGTAGTTGTTGGTGCCATCCTGTACCTGTCCCGCAGATGTGATGTTTGGATGTACCGATCCTGTGCAGGTGTTGTTCCACGTGGTCTTCCACAGCGAGGACGATCAGCTGTCCGTCCTGTCTCCCTGTAGCGCTGTCTTAGGCGTCTCACAGTACAGACATTGCAATTTATTGCCCTAGGCACATTAGCAGTCCTCATGCCTCCTTGCAGCATGCCTAAGGCATGTTCATGCAGATGAGCAGGGACCCTGGGCATCTTTCTTTTGGTGTTTTTCATAGTCAGTAGAAAGGCCTCTAGTGTCCTAAGTTTTCATAACTATGACCTTAATTGCCTACCGTTGAAAGCTGTTAGTGTCTTCGAGACCGTTCCACAGGTGCATGTTCATTAATTGTTTATGGTTCATCGAACAAGCATGGGAAACTGTGTTTAAACCTTTTACAGTGAAGTTATTTGGATTTTTATGAATTATCCTTGAAAGATAGTGTCCTGAAAAAGGGACGTTTCTTTTTTTGCTACGTTTATATCATCCTAGGACCTTCTGTCGAAGTAATCTCAACATCAAACCAATCATTTTTGTTTTTACTTTGGCCTGAAACTTTACAAATGTGTTCTTCCCAAAATATGCTATTCTCCTATTTTTGTTTTTTATTGGACCAATGAACCATGCCTCAATCTACATCACTGCAAAACATGCATATTCATTTAGTGTTTGGACTGAGCGGCTGAAAATGATTGATGTGATGGGCTATTATGGTCTAAAAAGGCTTGATCGATGGATGGATGGAGAAGTTAAGAAATAGGACTATTCTGTACCAGTCCCCCAAATCCAGGTAATCCATAGATCTGGCTAAATTGTTCCTGGTTGTAATTTGTACCAAGTAGAGATAATCTCACACATCAAAGCATTCATGCACTGGTCTGGTTAGATTTCTGAGAAACCATAGGGTAGAAGTATTTTGTAGAACTTTTTTGGGATATTTAGTCTTGAGAAATGTTTTTTTTTTTAACAATATGAAAACATTCCTCTTTGCATTCAGCAAGGTTTAAGTGGGATTACTTCCAGGGCTGGGACTTTGCATGGTTTATAGTTACACGCTTTCTGACAATCAGGTCTCCCTTAGTGTCTCCCATCTGTGTCAGGAGCTTCTTCATTTTGGATCACAGTGAAATATTAGACTGCAGTGAGGAAGTTTCAACATGGTTTCAGTCACAAGGAAATGAAAAGGACTTGGAGATGTGTCACAGCTCAGAAACATTCAGGATCTACTGTCCTAGAGTGCTGTGTAGAGTTCTAAAGGCTTGGTGTGTGTGTGGTGTTGGTTGTTCAGCCTCCTCAGCTCAGTGTCTGTTATAAAGGCCCTCTCAGAGAAAGGCCCTCTCAGGTTTCTGCCCTCACAGCAGAGACTGGGCCAGGGAAGGATCACCTTGGCAACAGGGCTTCCGTGTCAACCAGTGTGCTGAATGGGAACATCCTCGCTGAGGGAGAGAAAGATAAAGATAAAATAGGTGCTGGAGGTCTTTTCTCAGAACAATATCAGCATGAAGCCTTGTCCTTGTTCTCTTCCATTTCCTCCCCCTCCTTCCTCTGTCATTTGTCCCTCTCTCCTTCAGTTTGTTCGTCCTTCTTTTCATCCCATTCCCTATAACTTATTTTCAACTTTGTTTCACTTCGTACCAAAGAACACCCCTTAGCTGTGCTATATTGGCAAATATACCACACCACCTCAGACCTTATTGCTTAAATGTACCATGGCTAAGGGCTGTTCTTCCGCACGACAAGAAGTGGAGTGCCTGGATACAGCCCTTAGCAGTGGTATATTGGCTATTATAAACTGGTTGCCAACATTAATAGAACAATAAACAAGTATCTATACATCATACCAGTGATATATTGTCAAGACTCAAACTTGAATTCATGTTCCAGCTGTGTGGTGCCCTCCCAAGCCTCCCTCCCAGCACATTCTATGCAGGCTTTGAGGCAGACAATAACGAGCCATCCAGGAAGACTCTTGCTGCTCCGCACGACCAGATTATTTCGCTCTCCAAGGCTGACGTGAGAAACTCTCCAAAAGTGAATACTCACAAAGCCGCCGGTCCAGATGGTATCCCTGGCCGTGTCCACAGTGTTCTGACCAGCTTGTAGACATCTTCTTTGAGATCTTCAACCTGTCCCAGGCTGTAGTTCTCACCTGCTTCAAGGAGACCATCGTCACAGTGCCCAAGAAAAACAAGGTGACATGCCCATGAAGTGCTTCGAGAGGCTGGTCATGGCCCACATCAAGGCTTGCATGGCAGGCACACTGGATAACTCCAATTTGACTACCGCTCCAACAGATCCATGGACAATTCCCACTGCTATTCACATAGCTGTAACGCATATGGACTAGAGAAACATCTATGTGAGAATGCTGTTCATCGACCCACAGTTCATTATTCAACAGTATTGTTCCCACCAAGCTCAGAGCCTGGGTCTGGACACCACCCTCTGCAACAACTGGATCCTGGACTTTCTGGCGGGCAGACCACAGGCTGTGAGGATTAGCAACAACACCTCATCCACACTGACCCTTAACATCCCCCAGGGGTGTGTCCTCTGCTGTGCTTCCTGTTCACACGACTGCGTGGCTTTGCACAAAACCAACTCGATCATCAAGTTAGCTGATGACACCAAGGTTGTAGGCCTGATAACCAACAACAACAACGAGTCAGCCTATAGGGAGGAGGTAATTGAACTGGCATTGAGATGCAAGGACAACAACTTTGCCCTCAACGTCAGAAAAACAAAAGAGTTGATTGTTGCAGAGGAGCAAACATCAACAGGACTGCAGTAGAGAGAGAGTCAGCAGTTTTGAGTTAATCTGCGTCCACATCACTGAGGACTTGACATGGACCAACAACACCACCACTATTGTCAAGAGGGCGCAACAGCGTCTTCCTCCTAAGGCAACTGAATAAATTCTCTCCAAATAATACTGCTGCACTATCATGAGCATCCTAACTGGTTGCATCATGGCCTGGTGTGAGAATTGCTCCTTCCACGACCTCATGCCCCCCCAGCGGGTGGTGAAGATGGCCCAGTACATCACAGGGACAGTGCTCTCACCCCTCCAGGACATCTACTGGAAACGGTGCCTGAGGAAGGCCCACTGCAACATCAAGGAACCCACACACACCAGCCACGAGCTGTTCACTCCCTTAACATCAGGCAGACGCCATCGGAACATGAGGTCTGATACCAACCGGTTCAGGGACCGTTTCTATCTACAAGCCATTAGACTGCTGAAGACGAACTGGACTGACCACCTCTGACTCTTGGGACCTTACCGAACGCAGACACACATACAGTACCAGTCAGAAGTTTGGACACACCTACACATTCAAGGGTTTTTCTGAATTATTTACTATTTTCTACATTCTAGAATAGTGAAGACGTGATAACTATGGAAAAAATCTAACTTTGTCACATGCGCCGAATACAACATGTGTAGACATTACTGTGAAATGCTTACTTACAAGACCTTAACACTGCAGTTCAAGAAAGTTAAAATATTTACCAAATAAACTACCTCAATAACGAGACTATATACAGGGAAGTACAGGTTAGTTGAGGTAATTTGTACATGCAGGTATGGGTGAAGTAAATCGATAATAAACGGCGTGTAGCAGAAGTGTAAATGTATACATTTTTTTAAATGTGGGGGGGTCGTCTGTACATTTTCCAGTGGCCATTTGATTAATTGTTCAGCAGTCTTATTGGTTGGGGGTAGAAGCAGTTAAGGAGCCTTTAGGTCCTAGACTTTGCACTCCGATATCGCTTGTCGTGCGGTAGCGGATAGAACAGTCTATGACATGGGTGACTGGAGTGTTTGACAATTTTTTGGGCCTTCCTCTAACACCGCCTAGTGTATATAGGTCCTGGATGGCAGGAAGCATGGACCCTGTGATGTACTGGGCCGTACGCACTACCCTCTGTAGGGCTTTACGGTCAGATGCCGAGCAGTTACCATACCAGGCGGTGATGCAACCTGTCAGGATGCTCTCGATGGTGCAGCTGTAGAACCTTTATTTATTATTTCACCTTTATTTAACCAGGTAGGCTAGTTGAGAACAAGTTCTCATTTGCAACTGCGACCTGGCCAAGATAAAGCATAGCAGTGTGAACAGACAACAACACATAGTTACACATGGCGTAAACAATTAACAAGTCAATAACACAGTAGAAAAAAAGGGGAGTCTATATACATTGTGTGCAAAAGGCATGAGGAGGTAGGCGAATAATTACAATTTTGCAGATTAACACTGGAGTGATAAATGATCAGATGGTCATGTACAGGTAGAGATATTGGTGTGCAAAAGAGCAGAAAAGTAAATAAATAAAAACAGTATGGGGATGAGGTAGGTAAAAATGGGTGGGCTATTTACCAATAGACTATGTACAGCTGCAGCGATCGGTTAGCTGCTCAGATAGCAGATGTTTGAATTTGGTGAGGGAGATAAAAGTCTTCAACTTCAGCGATTTTTGCAATTTGTTCCAGTCACAGGCAGCAGAGAACTGGAACGAAAGGCGGCCAAATGAGGTGTTGGCTTTAGGGATGATCAGTGAGATACACCTGCTGGAGCGCGTGCTACGGATGGGTGTTGCCATCGTGACCAGTGAACTGAGATAAGGAGGAGCTTTACCTAGCATGGACTTGTAGATGACCTGGAGCCAGTGGGTCTGGTGACGAATATTAACCTTTTGAGGATCTGGGTAACCATGCCAAATCTTTTGTCTCCTGAGGGCGAAAAGGTGTTGTGTTGCCCTCTTCATGACTGTCTTGGCGTGTTTGGACGATGATGGTCCATGGTGATGTGGACACCAAGGAACTGGAACTCTCGACCTGCTGCAGCACCGTTGATGTTCGGCCCGCATTTTGCTGTAGTCCACGATCAGCTCTTTTGTCTTGCTCACATTGATGGAGAGGTCTCTGACCTCCTCTCTATAGGCCGTCTCATCGTTGTTGATGATCAGGCCTACCACTGTTGTCGTCAGCAAACTTAATGATGGTGTTGAAGAGGGAGTAAACCAGGGGACTAAGCACACACCCCTGAGGGGCCCCAGTGTTGAGGACCAGCGTGGCAGTTGTTGTTGCCTACCATTACCACCTGCAGGCGGGCAGTCATGAAGTCCAGGATCCAGTTGCGGAGGGATGTGTTTAGTCCCAGGGTCCTTAGCTTAGTGATGAGCTTTGTGGGCACTATGGTGTTGAATGCTGAGCTGTAGTCAATGAACAGCATTCTCACATAGGTGTTCCTCTTTCCCCGATGGGAAAGGGCAGTATGGTGTGCAATTTGATATTGTGTCATCTGTTGGGGTGGTATGCGAGTTGGAGTGGGTCTAGGTGTATATGGGAGGATGCTCTTGATGTGAGTCATGACCAGCCTTTCAAAGCACTTCAAGGGAAAGGGAGATACCTAGTCAGTTGTCCAACTGAAATGTGTCTTCTGCATTTAACCCAACCCCTCTGAATCATAGCGGTGCGGGGGGCTACGTTCGGTGCCCGGGGAACAGGGACAGAATGACAGATTTTTACCTTGTCAGCTCGGGATTTGATCCAGAGAACTTCCAGTTAATGGCCCTGGCTACTGACGTGAGTTCTACGGGGAGGTAATCATACCTTCACTTTCTTGGGCACAGGGACTTTGGTGGTCTGCTTGAAATATGTAGGTATTGTTGACAATGTCAGTGAAGACACTTGTCAGTTGGTCCATGCATGCTTTGAGTACACGTCCTGGTCCTGCAGCATTGTAAATGTTGACCTATTTAAAGAACTTGCTCACATCGGCTACGAAAGTGTGATCGCAGTCGTCCAGAACAGCTGGTGCTCTCATGCATGCTTCAGTGTTTCTTGCCTCGAAGCGAGCATAAAAGGTGTTTTGCTCGTCTGGTAGGCTCGTGGCACTGGGCAGCTCGCCGCTGGTTTCCCTTTGTAGTCCGTAATAGTCTTCAAGTCCTGCTTGTTTGATGGTTTGTCTGAGGGCATAGCAGGATTTCTTATAACGTCCGGATCCGTGTCTCACTCCTTGAATGCGCCAGCTCTAGCCTTTAGCTCGATGTGGATGTTGCCTATAATCCATGGCTTTTGGATGGGATATGTATGTACGGTCACTGTGGGGACGACGTTGTTGATACACTTATTGATGAAGCCGATGATTGAGGTGGTATATTCCTCAATGCGATTTGATGAATCCAGGAATATATTCCAGTCTGTGCTATCAAAACATTCCTGTAGAGTAGCATCCACATCTTCTGACCACTTCTGTATTGAGCGAGTCACTGGTACTTCCTGCTTTAGTTTTTTCTTGTAAGCAGGAATCAGGAGGATATAATTATGGTCAGATTTCCCAAATGGATAGCGGCAGAGAGCTTTGTATGCTTCTCTGTGTGTGGCGTAAAGGTGGTCTAGAGTGTTTTTCCCCCTCTGGTTGCACATGTGACATGCAGGTAGAAATTAGGGAAAAATTGATTTAATGTCCCAGAAGCTCTGCTTCTGGATGAGCATTTTTTTGTTTGCTTATGGCCTTATACAGCTGGTTGAGTGTGGTTTTAGTGCCAGCATCGGTTTGTGGTGGTAAATAGACGGCTGCAAATAATATCGCTGAGAACTCTCTTGGTAGTGTGGTCTACAGCTTATCATAAGGTACTCTACCACAGGGAAGCAATACTTCAAGACATCATTAATATTAAACAATGTGCTGTTATTGACAAATAGATAAACACCCCCGCCCCTCGTCTTACCAGACGTAGCTCTTCTGTCCTGCCGGTGCATGGAAAATCCTGCCAACTCTATATTATCCATGTCGTCTTTCTGCTACGACTCGGTGAAACATAAGATATTACAGTTTTTAATGTCCCGTTGGTAGTATAATCTTGATCCTATGTCATTCATTTTATTTTCCAATGATTGCACGTTGGCCAATAGAACGGATGGCAGTGGGGGTTTACTCACTCACCTACAAATTCTCAGAAGGCAGCCAGATCTCTGCCCCATTTTCTCCATCTTTTCTTCACGCTGTTAAGTTCTAATTCTCAGAGTTAAAAAACTCAACGGACACTATGAAAGCTTAACCAAGTTTATTCTTCCAAGAGGATCAATACAGCTGCTTTAGACAAAGACATTTTCACACAAGCACGGATATTTAACTGTTCCTCCTAGACTGAGTCTCCTCCTACACATCTGAACAGCCAATGCATTTCTGTTGCTAGACAGAACCTTAGTGATATCTGTTCTTCCTCACTTCATCTAGCCAGACCTCTACCCCAAAGTGCTCACTCCTCCCCAACTCACGGCTGTCATGGTGCCTGGTACCAGACTGTGTCTCTTCTCCACCCAGAAGATCCCTCCCATAGGATCCCTGATGGCTAACAATAACATATCCTGACATAATGTAAACGTTATACATTACCCGCTCTCCTTCAGCGACATGAATAAGTATATTTAATATTCTCAGAACCCAACAATGCAAATGATGGGGATTTGGGCCCGTTCCCAAGAAAGCAGTATATCCTTTGCGTTGGACTCGTTAAAGTACAAATCTTCTTCCAGTTCGAGGTGAGTAATCGCTGTTCTGATGTCCAGAAGTTATTTTCGGTCAGAAGAGACGGTAACAGCAACATTCTGTATAAAATAAGTTACAAACAATGTGAAATGAAATAACAAAATAGCACAGTTGGAGCACGTAAAACGTAAGCCATCCCCTAAGCGCCATTCTACCTGAAATGACACATGGAATCATGTAGTAACCGAAAGAGGGTTAAACAAACCAAAGTATATGTTTAACCCTAAGTAGCCACCTTTTGCGTTGATGACAGATTTGCACACTCTTGGTATTCTCTCAACCAGCTTCATGAGGTAGTCACCTGGAATGCATTTCAATTAGCAGGTGGGGCTTGTTTAAAAGTTAATTTGTGGAATTTCTTTCCTTCTTAATGCTTTTGAGCCAATCAGTTGTGTTGTGACCAGATAGGGGTGGTATACAGAAGATAGCCCTATTTGGTAAAAGACCAAAGAGAAATGACAGTCCATCATTACTTTAAGACATGAAGGTCAGTCAATACAAAACATTTCAAGAACTTTGAAAGTTTCTTCAAGAGCAGTCGCAAAAACCATTGTGCACTATAATAAAACTGGCTCATGAGGACCACCACAGGAAAGGAAGACCCAGAGTTACCTCTGCTGCAGAGGATAAGTTCATTAGAGTTAACTGCACCTGAGATTGCAGGCCAAATAAATGCTTTTCAAAGTTCAACATCAACTGTTCAGAGGAGACTGCGTGAATCAGGCCTTCATGGTCAAATTGCTGCAAAGAAACCAATAATAAGAAGAGACTTGCTTGCACCAAGAAACACGAGCAATGGACACTAGACCGGTGGGAAATCTGTCCTTTGGTCTGATGAGTCCAAATGTGAGATTATTTTTGGTTCTAATGGATTATCTCTGCATGTGTGGTTCCCACCGTGAAGCATGGAGATGGTGTGATGGTGCTTTGCTGCTGACAATGTCAGTGATTTATTTAGAATTCCAGGCACACTTAAACGGCACGCCTACCACAGCATTCTGCCATCCCATCTGGTTTGCGCTTAGTCTCACTATCATTTGTTTTTCAACAGGACAATGACCCAGCACACCAACAGGCTGTGTAAGGGCTATTTGACCAAGAAGGAGAGTGGTGAAGTGCTGCATCAGATGACTTGGCCTCCACAAACACCCGAGCTCAACCCAATTGAGATGGTTTGGGATGAGTTGGACCGCAGAGTAAAGGAAAATCAGCCAACAAGTGCTCAGCATATGTGGGAACTCCTTTGAGACTGTTGGAAAAGCATTCCAGGTGAAGCTGGTTGAGATATTGCCAAGGTTGTGCAAAGCTGTCATCAAGGCAATGGGTGGCTTCTTTCAAGAATCATTTATTCATTACTACATGATTCCATTACTACATGATTCCATTTGTTATTTCATAGTTTTGATGTCTTCACTATTATTCTACAATGTAGAAAATGGTAAAAATAAATAAAAACCCTTGAATCAGTAGGTGTCCAAACGTTTGACTGGTACTGTGTGTGTGAGATATATTGTATTCTACTGAACCATTTACTTAAATTCGTATTCTTATCTTTTATTATTTCTTATTGTTCCATTGTTGAAGGAACATGCAAGTGAGCATTTAGTTGGACAGTGTATCCCGTACATACGACTAATAAAATGCTCAGCTTTCAACACCATCCCACAGCTCATTACTAAGCTGAGGACCCTGGGACTAAACACACCCCTCTGCAACTGGATTCGGGACTTACTGATGTGCCGCCCCCAGGTGGTAAGGCTAGGCAACATCTGCCGCGCTGATCCTCAGCACTGGGGCCCCTCAGGGGTGCGTGCTTAGTCCCCTCCTGTACTCCCTGTTCACCCACGACTGCGTGGCCAAGCAAAACTCCAACACCATCATTAAGTTTGCGTACATCACAACAGTGGTAGGCCTGATCACCGACAATGAGACAGCCTATAGGGAGGAGGCCAGAGACCTGGCACTATGGTGCCAGGACAACATCCTCTCCCTCAACATAAGCAAGACAAAGGAGATAATTGTGGACGACAAGAAAAGGAGGGCCGAACAGGCCCCTATTAACATCGACGGGGCTGTAGTGGAGCAGGTCGAGATTTCCAGTTCCTTGATGTCCACATCACCAACGAACTATCATTGTCCAAACACACCAAGACAGTGACATGAATAAGGCAGGACAACACCTTTTCCCCCTCAGGAGACTGAAAAGATTTGAAATTGTTCCCCAGATCCTCAACGTTATATAGCTTCACCATCGAGAGCATCCTGACCGGTTGCAGCACCACCTGGTATGGCAACTGCTCAGCATCTGAACGTAATGCGCTACAGAGGCTAGTGCGTACGACCCAGTACACCACTGGGGCCAAGCTTCCTTTCATCCAGTACCTAATATACTAGGCGATGTCAGAGGAAGGCCCAAAACATTGTCAAAGACTCCAGTCACCCAAGTCATAGACTGTTCTCTCTGCGACCGCACGGCAAGCGGTATCAAAACCTTTAATCCGCTACTCGCTGTTTATTATCTATGCATAGTCATTTGACCCCTACCTACATGTACAAATGACCTCCACTAACCTTTACCCCAGCACATTGACTCAGTACCGGTACCCCCTGTATTTAGCCTTATTATTATTATTTTTTTACTTTAGTTTGTTTTGTAAATATTTTCTTAACTCTATTTTTTGAACTGCATTGTTGGATAAGGGCTTGTAAGTAACCATTTCATGGTGAGGTAATAGCCAATCAGCATCCAGGACCCAAACTACTCAGTTTATAATGAAGTATGGAACACCAAGTTTGTTCTTTCTTCTCTCCTGAAGTTACACAGCCAGCTTCCTTCTCACACAAGCAGACAAATCCATACTTGACCTCTGGCATGCTTGTGAGTTTTTCTCTGGCTACTTAGTGTTAAATGTCCCAAACTCCCAGTTGTCTGCCGAGGAAAATCTGAACTAAATTGCATTCACTGACTTCATCCAAGAGGATGTCTTTAAGAAATGGACCCAGTACAAACAGCCATATATCCAAATTCTGCCTCTTCATTCACCCAACAATGGCAGGACCTGTGAACCTCTAAATATAATATAAGCTGTTGATGAGTGTTCTTCAGGCCACTTGGCCCTGATGCAGATGTCTTGGACTGGGTCAATAAGGGTTGGCTTGGCTCAGCATAGCAAGTCTCTGACCGCCCCTGTCCTGGATGTTCTCAGTTTGGCCCTGCATCATGGACTCATTTCCATATCTGTCTACTCTGTGTGACAAAATAGTCTGATTTGGGCTTGAATGTATTTTTTTTCTAATTTTCATGATTGGCCAAATCAAATGTTGCCAATTCTGCTCAGCTCTTACCAAACATGTTCTTCTCCAAGCCCTACAGATGGCAGTGCAGGGTTAGGTTGGGTCGAGGCAGGCTGCTGCTGCATCTGTTCTGCCTTGGCTATGAGCTGGAGCCAATGGTGGCTTCTCACCACGACCTAACAGTCCTAACCAGAGTCCTCAAATAGAGAGCTTTTTATGGGGAAGAGCGGAGCGTTTCCAACCAAAATCAACCCTCCCTGCCAGCTTCACCCCATACATAAACGATGCAGTGATTTGAATGGGATCATAAGGACTTCAAGCAGCCTGACAGAATTTGACATACTTTTAATTTTAGAGTTGTGAAGTGTAGTTCACAAGTCCCAATGCCAAACATGTCCCTCCTTACCTGCTTCAGATTGGCATGTGCTGATTAAGTGCTAGGCTGCATGCATTCCTCACAGTCCTAAGCCAGTGTGTTCAGAGTCCACCCATAGAAATAGAATTTGAACACCATTATGTATTGAGTTGACACTACTGTTGTCTGCAGCACTACATATGTTGGCTGGATTAGAAAGGTGTGAGAAAGAGCAGGTTCATAGGACAGAACTCTTGTTGTGTGTCCCAAATAGCACCCTATTCCTTATATGTAGTGTACTACTCTGGCCAAAAGTAGTGCACTGCATAGAGACTTGCTGTGAGGAATAGCCTTTTTATAAGAGAACCCCTTCCTAGTAGAAATGTTCCTTCAATGAAATTACATTACTCTCTAAAGAAGACAATGGTCTGTCTTAATCAGACTGGGTGCTTCTTCTTTACAGGAATAGGGATACAGTATTATAATGCGGGTGACAAAAGCATACTAGTGCAGTAAGAACTGTTTGATTTTAAGGATCGGTGTTGTCTCTGCAGAATTATCCCTCATACAGTATGTCTCATTTGGTATTTAGTTACATATGTGTAAGCACTGTTTATCTGTTATTGACTGTGTGTGAGAAAAGGAGAAGACATGCTTTATATTCTTCCAAGATGTTATAAGATATTTCTGTCTGATATTTCTGTCTAAGATGCACATTAGGCCTTGAGCTGGACTTCACACATGGATGGACCATTTCTTTGCCATAAGGATCAACTGTACCAATGGCTCAAGACACACACATTTACAGAAATGGCCAAGGTATTGTACAATTGTTGTTTCTGTCCTTACCTACGTGGTGTCCTAGTCATTCACTGAGGTTGTGAAGGAGTCGTAACGCTGTGAAGGACAGTAAACTACTGATAACCCGAATTCTGATATGCATAGATAGTCAATATCCTTATGTAAGTGAGCAGCTAAAATATTTGTAAAAGGAGCGAGTTTATAGAATGAATGCCAAGAATATGGTTGGGCAATATAATTACTTGCACAGTAATTATAGAGTTCAGTTGGTCCAGTCTAAGTAGAGAGGCTTACTGATTGGAGGGTTCTGTCAGCCAATGACGTTCCATTCTGTGTTGGTATAGTCTACTCTTGGCCGATCTCATTTTGCCTCATTGGAGAGACTGGAGAGGATAGGGTATTGTCAGAAAAGTTAGGAGAGGCAACAATCTTAATTCAGGGAGGAGAGAACCAAGGACAACAATACCATGTAGGCCTACTGGATTGAAAATGATGTGTAACATTTAGGTAAGGCTGATGCCACTCAGTACTGTTAAATTTGGAAAAAAACCTTTGTCGTTACTTGAACTTGTATCTTCCTTTATTTGCCTTACAAATTTGAGAAACATACGTGCAAATGTTCTTGGTTAGAGTTAGCCAAATATGTCTTAATCTATATTCTAAAGAAATATCTCTAAAGAATCTTGATTCAGACAATTAATAAATAAATTGATTCAAATTGAATGCTTTTAGTTCTAGGTCATCGGACGACAAATCAAATACTGGTATGTCTAGGCCTATTGCATTCAAAATCTTTATTGCAAACTAACAGTAGTTCTACATGATACAGGTTTACAACTTTGTCTTCTACATTTAACTGAATCATGATTTCTACCCTATGTTTGATACCAGGGAAAGCTCTCAGGAATCTGATAATTTCCACATTCCTGCCTGCTGTCTTTCATTTCCTCATACCAACCAACCCAATGTTTTGTTTAATATTTCTTCATGAATTCAAGAGCCATAACATAACTTCCTGCTTTCTTCTCCTCTGGTCCTGATGGTAGGTCATGTACAATTGAACAATAGTAATTTTCTTTAACTCTCTTCTACCAGGTAACAGGGGAAGGTCAGTCAGTGCTACTGAGGAGACCACCCACTACTATCTGGAGACGCCTTACGGATACCAGCTGGACCTGGACTTCCTCAAGTACGTGGACGACATTCAGAACGGCTCCACCATTAATAGGCTGAGTAAGAAGCCCCCCAGGGCGACCAACAGCAGGGCAGAAGCGCAAAGTGGCACCACACCCAGCCAATCATGGACCTCATCGGAATCCCTGTCCTCGGCGAGTAGTGGTGACACGCGGGTGAGTCAGTCTGCCATGTCGACCGGTAACCGAGGGAGACCCCCTCTTCCTCCACCCCACAGTGCCTCTACCACCAGCAACACCACCCCGTCTAGTCAGGAGGGGTCCTCCGTCCCTCTGAAACCCCAAGAGGGGAAACCTGCCCCGGCTGTCCGCTCCCTGAACACCCCCAGGTTCAACCCTCTAGTGGAGAAGACCCTGGTGGAGACCCGTAGGCGCTTAGAGCTGGAGAAAACCTCCAACACCACCCCAGCCCAGCCCCACCCTGAGCCCCATCCCCGCCGGCGCCTAGCCAGCTTCGGGGGAGTGGGCTCCAGTGGCTCCCTGTCCACCTTCACCGGCTGGGGTTCCTACAACCAGAACAACAGCGGAAATGTCAACAAGCCTCATGCTGAAGGTGAGCTTTCCCTGCCCCTATCCCTCCACCACGGCTCTTCCTTGGGCAGTGGAGGGTCCCTGAGACCCAGCCCCCAGAGCTCTGGCAGGGATACCCCAGTCACGGGCCTCAGCCCCCTGCACCTGCAGCATGTCAGGGACCAGATGGTGATGGCCATCCAGAGGCTGAAGGAGCTGGAGGAACAGGTCAGCATTGAATTAAATAGAACACTAGAATGGACATTGGCATCAGGTGTAAAATGCTAGCCATCTTCGTCAGGGAATCTTTCATTCTAGAAACTGACTTAATGTGGTAAAATAAAGTATAAAAATATATTGTGTGTTTCAATCCCAGTATTAATTTATGTTTAAAAATATCAGTATAATGATTTTGTAGATTTGCTTGCACACTGTTAGTTAGCTAGCTAGTCAGTTTTAATTAGCTGATTTGAATGTATCTTTACGCAGGTGAGGAGCATCCCTGTTCTACAGGTGAAGATCTCTGTCCTCCAGGAGGAGAAGAGACAGCTGGTCTCTCGGATGAAGAACCAGGACCAAGAAGAGCTGAGTGACATGTTCCGGAAGAGAGCCCACAGCACGGGCAGCGCCGGTCGGTTCCGGTTTGGGAAGGGCTCTGAACTTCTAGGGAAACCTGAAGATGGGCTGGAGAACAAGGCAGAGCACAACAGTACCTCCTCTGGCCTGAAGGAGTTCCAGCAGCTGACTGCTGAGATGGAGGCTTTGGAGAGGACCATCAAGGGTGGTCGCTTGCAAGCACGGCATGGCCTCAACCAGAACACATTACGCAGCAACTGCAGAGCTCACAAATCAGTAGACATCGGCATTGATGAAGACTTGGATGCCATCTTAGATGTCAGTTCCTCAAAACAACACGGGGACATCGCCATGAAGACCAAGCCCACAGACACACGATGCATAGCAACGGGTGTAACTGAGGCCCACCTCGTTGTCACCGTGGATAAGGGGTCGGAGCTAGATGCCCAGCAGAGAATCATAGAAGCCCTGAAGGAGAGGGTGTGTCAGTTGGAGGCAGAGGTAAAGGAGTCCACCCTGCAGACGGAGATGGGCAGGCTGAAGCTGGAGCTACAGGCTGCTGGGGCCAGGAACAAGGCTGATAAAGGCTCCACCGCCAGGCCATCCACCCACAGCACCTCCACAGCCACGGAGGCCCCGGAGGCCAGGCCCAAGGCCCAGACCAGGAGCCTGGGGGTGGGCAACCACACAGAGGTCCAGGACGCCTCCGCTGGAGGTAGGATGGAGGTGGAGGGGTGGGGCTGTAGTGTTGGAGTGTCCTGTAGGCCGGAGCTGAAGAGCGTGAGCTCAGGACCAGAGGTACCGATGACTTGGTGGGTGGTCAGAGAGAGAGTGGAGACCCAGGACCAATGTGTTGGGAGACAGGTGGTGATGGTCACCCAAGGTGTGGGGACAGGGGTGAGGGTGTATGAGGCAGGTGTCAACACAGATCTGACCATGGAGAGTTTGGCTGCAGCGAGAAGAAGGGGGATGGGGGAGTGTCAGTTGGTGTCGGTGGGGAGCGGGGACTGTACGGTCGACGACGTGATGAGTGCTGTAAAGGAGGTCGGCATGGCAACCGACCCTCCAGTCAGAGGGGTGGATTCAGGTGTCATGGTGTCACCTCAGACGGTCTCCCAGCGCACCAACACATCACCAACCTTCAGCTCGGTCTCCCGTTTCACAAACACCTGCCGCTTGTTCAACACCACCTCCAGCACAAACACCGTGCTCAACACCCAGGAGAAACACACCAACACTGTGCACACCATCACCCGGAACATCGCTGTTGGCAACAGCAGGGTCTCAGAGCTAATCCAGACCGTTGCTAAGACCCGCTCCGTTGGCATTGGAACGACCGTGCCATGGGGAGGAAACTCAGAACAACCAACCCAAACCAATGCGGCCGTCACCAAGGCAACGACCAGAGACGCTGGGGTCGGGATGACTAACGTGAACGACAACTTCCTGGTTGGACTGAAAACCCGGAACATCGCCTGTGGTCCTTCGTGTCTCCCCGACCCCACCAAGACCAGGAGTATTGGGATTGGGGTGGGTGAGGGGCGCATACGGGATCTTGCAGGACCACCATCACTGACACAGACATCCCATTCTCACCAGGCCCAGGGCCAATCCCAGTTAGAGCCTGGTCTGGACCACTACATAGAGAAGATGCAGTGTCTGCTGAGGGAGCAGCAGGGCCTGCTGACTGAGAGCTACAGTGAACTGGGAGAGGTGTTCATCCAGCCGGCGTCAGACAACACCACCCTCATCATGTCACCCGTCAACTCTGCCATGATACAGGGAGGCACGGAGGACAGGCCAATACCCTCACAATCCACAGGTATGGATATAGTCTGTCTAGTCTTTAAACTCACAGTTTGCATCTGCGGTGGGTATTTACTAAGGATAATTGTTTGGTATCATGGACATTTTCTTTATACACAATAATCCAGTGGGTGATTTCTTCCTCCTTCCCTTCTCTCTGTCTCCCTTGTACAGATTGTGTACAGTTTCAGTCCATCGCAGGGCCCGGCCAGTTCACTAACACCTCACCTAAGAGAAACACAGAAAGGTCAGGGGTCAGCCAGCATGTCACTAAGGAGTCAGAGGTCAAGCAAAAGATACTACGCATAGAACACCAAACGTCCTCTGCATTGCACGGTGTGTTTTTTTTGGTTTTGTTGGTATGTGTCAGTTTGTGTGTGCATGTAAGGGGCTGAATGCAGTTGTATCCCAGTGGTGCCTTTAAATAGTTCCATAATGTTGATGGGTTGAGAGCGGGAGAAAAATAGAAACTAAAGGAGCATTCTGCTGGCAGACCGCTCCCTAGAAGAAGCCTGGCCTCCTTTGAACCAGTAGAACCATGGAGGAGGAAATAGCTCTTTCTCTGGTTTGGCATTGGCTCTGGAAGACCTACTATTGAAATATTTGGGTGGATGCTGAGTTTTGGAAAGCACACATCTCTCACTACACAGCGGTCTGTGGCTGACAGGCTAGAGCTGAAGTTGTATGTCTATGTATGAGTGTTTGTATATGTGAAAGAGTTTGTACTCTCTGTAGAAAGTACTAGGTGAAGTAGACATTCAATAAGTAAAACAAATTCTCAGAACTTCACAACAAGTGGTTCAAAACAATCAAATTAGAATTAATTGGGAAACATTAACCCTCCAGGTCAGCCCACGACCGCCAACATGTTGAGGTCCATCATGAAGAAACAAGATGGTGACCGAGGCTACACTGGAACCAGAAAGAGCCTGAAGTTTGTGGGCATGACCACAGGGTGAGGGTCTGATAAAGCAGTACCAGTCAAAAGTTTGGACACACCTACTTATTCAAGGATTTAAAAAATGTATTTAGACTATTCTACATTGTAGAATAATAGTGAAGACCTCAAACTATGAAATAACACATATGGAATCATGTAGTAAATATTTTTTTTAAATAAAATGAATATATTTTAGGTTCTTCAAAGTAGCCACCCTTTGCCTTGACAGCTTTACACACCCTTGGGATTATCTCAATCAACTTCACCTGGAATTTCCAACAGTCTTTAATGAGTTCCCACATATGCTGAGCACTTGGCTTTTCCTTCACTCTGCGGTCTAACCCAAACCATCTCAATTGGGTTGAGGTCAGGTGATTGTGGAGGCCAGGTCATCTGATGCAGCACTTCATCACTCTCCTTCTTGGTCAAATAGCCCTTACACAGCCTGGAGGTGTGTTATGAATGCCGTGGTAGTCATGCTGGTTAAGTGTGCCTTGAATTCTAAATAAATAAACAATAGTGTCACCAGCAAAGCACCATAACACCACCACCTCCATGCTTCACGGTGGAAACCACACATGCAGAGGTCATCCGTTCACCTACTCTGAGTCTCACAAAGACACGGCGGTTGGAACAAAAATCTCAAATTTGGACTTATCAGACCAAAGGACAGATTTCCACCAGTCTAATGTCCATTGCTTGTGTTTCTTGGCCCAAGCAAGTCTCTTCTCATTGGTGTGCTTTAGTAGTGGTTTCTTTGCAGCAATTTAACCACGAAGGCTTGATTCACGCAGTCTCCTCTGAACAGTTGATGTTGAGATGTGTTTGTTACTTAAACTCTGTGAAGCATTATTTTGGGCTGCAATTTTGGAGGTGCAGTTAACTCTAATGAACTTATCCTCTGCAGCAGAGAACTGTAGGTCTTCCTTTCCTGTGGCGGTCCTCATGAGAGCCAGTTTCATTATAGCACTTGATGGTTTTAGCAACTGCACCTTATGAAACTTGAAATATTACGTATTGACTGACTTTCATGTCTTGAAATAATGGACTGTCATTTATCTTTGCTTATTTGATCTGTTCTTGCCATAATATGGACTTTGTCTTTTGCCAAATCTTTTGTATACCAACCCTACCTTGTCACAACACAACTGATTGGCTCAAACACATTAAGAAGGAAAGAAATTCCACAAATGAACTTTTAACAAGGCACACCTGTTAATTCAAATGCATTCCAGGTGACTACCTCATGAAGCTGGTTGAGAGAATGTAAAGGGTGGCTTATTTGAAGATACAAACATCTTGAATATATTTTGATTTAACACTTTCTGGTTATTACATGATTCAATGTGTTATTTCATAGTGTTGATGTCTTCACTATTATTCCACAATGTAGAAAATAAAGAAAAACCCTTGCATAAGCAGGTGTGTCCAAACTTTTGACTGGTACTGTGTGTGTGTGTGTGTGTGTGTGTGTGTGTGTGTGTGTGTGTGTGTGTGTGTGTGTGTGTGTGGGTTCAAGTCTACATATTATGGGTTAAACATATTTAGTTTGTAAGCATTGGCCTAGTAGAGGAAAGTTCGAAATAACTGAGGGTATTGGCTGCAGGTGTGAGTCCATGTCAACTAGTGAACCATCCAGCTCTGAAGAAGAAGAGAAGAACGGGAACGAGAGGTGGAGGGAGGTCTGTGGCCTCCAGGATCGGAGCCGAACGGGCGGGAACAAAGGGGTGGCCAACAGAGAATGTAGTGGCCATGGGAGGACGGAGATACAGGAGAGGTGAATATGGTAGTGGTTTTAGGGAATGTACTTCACTTAATCCCATCTCCCCTCAGGGAGCATCAGCCATCAATAAGTTTGCATCGCACTCTGGGAATTATTCTCCAGCTTGTTCAGGGTATATAGTTATTGTGCAATTAGTGCATCAAATAACTAGGTCCTATCCCTACAGTTTTCAGTTGAGTGAGAAGATGTTGTCTGCTTGCCATGCGCTGAAGACCCATCTGAGTGACGACCAGATTTTATCCAGCAGAGAACTGGTGAGTACTGCTAAACAGAGGCCAGTGGCACAAGTAGACTGAATGGAAGTGTGTATGTATGAATGTGTTTTTGTTTGTCTGTTAACAAGAATGTATGGGAATGGTCATGAACATTACTGGTTAATGACTACAATTGTGACTTTAGGACCTCTCTAATTGCCTGTGTCCCTTTGATTCATCATACAAGAATTTATGAAACCATATAAAATGTTGGCACGAGGTCAACTCGATGTCTTGGAATCTAAACTAGAGGAAAAAATATTTCATTTGTGACATGTATAACTGAGGAATGTGCCGACTCCTGTAATTTTCTGCCGTCTGGTAGTGTTTCTGGGCAGGGACTTCAAGGCCTGGTTGTGTATGAGTTACATAGACACCCTCTCTGTCTGTGTTCCACCCAGACAACAACATCTAGCTCGGTCTTGGTTTACGTCCTTTACGCCTCTTGAAACCTAACTAACTCTGACGCCACCATATGTGTTCCACATCATCTGCTTTTTATCTTGTCATAGTGACTGGTTGAGCGATAGAAAACAGAAGGAGAAAGAAGAGCGGGGATGTAGTGATTAGTCCAAACAGTTTTAAAATGGAACGTTTTGCAACTAAAATTTCTACTTGACAAATTCAGGTACTGTAGGTCCCTCCCCCCATTTTGTTCTGGTTACTTCCGTTTAAGAGACGTTTTGCAACAGAGTTGGTATAATGAATACATCCCAGGGGAGAAAGAAGAGCAGGGATGGAGAGACTGAGGTCTGAATTATTCCCATATTACAAGAACAGGATGATATCCAGAAATGTTTCGGCCCTCCAGGACTGACATTGAACTGCCCTGTGCTAGACCAACCATGTGATACCCTTCACCACTGTTCCTAGTCCTAACCATACCTAATGTTCTGAAGACTCCTCAAAATGCCCTGGGCACTAGTCCCCAGTAATTGTTATTTTTGTGGTGAAGGGAAGTTGTGGATGATCTGTCACTGCCATCGGCAGTCAGTCTTCCCCCCAAGGAAGAGGGTTTGGTGAGGTCAAAGGAACTGAAGTATTGGCTGATTATGTTTATTTTCATTCACTAATGTCCCTATAATTACAATATGTCTTTGGTAATTCACTGTTCAAAATTCTCTGCACACACTGCATGATGGAGGGTTGCCAAATTACAGTACTGCGTGTTCGTCCTGACAGACAACAACGCCTGTTTGTGCTTTTTCCGAATTAAAAACACGAAGGTTTGACAGTGTGTCTTTGTTTGGCTGCATTTGTTTTAGCTCACCCTGGTGTGCAGGGTTTGGACATTTAGACCATGCCATTGGTTCTGAAGTGAAATCTCTGCCTGTCCAAGCGAGCTAGAACAAATTCACCCAATGTAGGTCTCTATTAGGAGTGTGTGTGTATGTCATAAATGTTTGTGTGCCCATACATGTGTTGGTTGACGTCCTGCTTAGAATGTATTATCCTGTGTCCCACACTCAGCGGTCCTGCCTGAACATGCTGCAGCACGAGTGGTTCCGTGTGTCCAGTCAGAAGTCAGCTGCTCCGGCTGTGGTGGGGGACTATTTAACGGCGTTCCGGTCAGTTTCTCCAGCCGTGCAGAGACACGTAGCCAACTTGGCAGACGGTAACGGTAACACAGCACTCCACTACAGCGTGTCCCACTCCAACTTCACCGTCGTAAAGAGGATGCTGCTGGCAGGTACTGATTCTGACTCAGACCTGAACCTGACTTCCATTTAAACCTCTCACTCATATTTTTTTTATTTGACCTTTATTTAACCAGGTAGGCAAGTTGAGAACAAGTTCTCATTTACAATTGCGATTTTGCCAAGATAAAGCAAAGCAGTTCGACAGATACAACGACACAGAGTTACACATATGATGTTCTGTTGAGTACATTAATCTAAAATGTGTTCTTTCAGAGTATATAAACGTTTGTGGTGGTCATGTGAGGTGAAATGTGTATATTCTGCAATGTGAGCACTCTGTTTGTTTGACCTGACAAAGCAGTGAATAGCTTTAACAGTGAGCGGGCCTTCTTGTTCTATACTTCTTTCAGAGTATGATCCCCACAATCTGGTCACAGAGCTTTTACTGAGCAACCCGTAGTGTTATTTTTAATTCTATGCCATTGTTTTGTCACATTTCCACTTTGGCTTCCATTCAAGATGTGTGTAACGTGAACAAGCAGAACAAGGCAGGATATACCCCCATCATGCTGGCTGCCCTGGCTGCTGTGGAGGCCCCAGAGGACATGGAGGTGGTGGAGGAGCTCTTCATTAAAGGAGATGTTAATGCCAAGGCCAGCCAGGTATGTGGAGGGCCAGAGGTCTGGGGGGGTTAAGCTTTGACAAGTTAAGTCCGAGCTTGTCTGGTCACTGGCTGAGTGTGTCAACTTCAAGCTCCCGAGTGGCCATCTCTTTGAGTCCATCTTTTTGTCTCTGACCTCTTACTGCTGACCTCTAACCCTTGACCCCAGGCTGGTCAGACAGCCCTGATGCTGGCAGTGAGCCACGGCAGGATGGACATGGTGCGGGCCCTGCTGGCCAAGGGGGCAGAGGTCAACCTTCAGGATGATGAGGGCTCTACAGCTCTAATGTGTGCCAGCGAACACGGCCACGCTGAGATAGTCAGGCTGCTGCTGGCCAAGCCAGGCTGTAACGCCACCCTGAGTGACAGCGTGAGTTACTGTGTGTGTGTTTTTCACTCACCGTAGCAGACTATCACTGTGTTAGTGTCTTTGTTTGTCTGATTCACTGTTTGTGCCCTGTTTGTCTGTGTGTATGCAGGATGAGAGCACGGCCCTGTCCATAGCTCTTGAGGCTGGACATAAAGACATAGCAGTGCTGCTCTATGCCCATGTCAACTTCTCCAAATGCCAGGCCGGGGTTGGTAACACGCAATATCTATAGATCGGGTCTCTCATTTCTTTTTATATACCTATTCTATAAAATGATGTACATCTGTTCCATACCAACTAATCGTGTGCATATGGTGTGTGTGCATCCACCCTCTTTCCATAGGGAACCCCTCGTCTTGGTAGAAATACACCCCCCAGTTCCGCTGGAAGAGCCGTCTTTGAATGAAACTACTCGCAAGCCCCTCAAACCTCCACCCTTGCTGCTACACATAGACGTATGCTTAGTGTATGGAATCATTTGTGAAGGTTCTATGTGGCCCTTTATATAGGGTTTATGAAGGCTTCAAAGTTTGTTTTAAAGATGATGCCCTCATATCCAAGCACTCAACAAGCGATCTGAGACCACAATTGTAAATGTTAGCCTAATGAAACGAACGAATGATGTAGCCTATATGGACGGCCTCTTCTCTTGTCCAGGTTGACAGCCTGAAACTTAGAGGTTGCTAGGCAAATCACTCTCCTACAGTAATTATATCCCCACGACCCGTGGCCTTTCTGTGTAGTTTAATTTCTGACATTTTAGTCTCTAGATTGAATACATTGCATATACATGCAGATAATTTCTTTCTATGCCCTCAATCATCAATATATTTGCATATATTTTCTATGTCATTGTATATATCATATATTTAAGCCCATTGGAAGTACAGTTATACATTTACAATTAGTATATTAGTGTTAAATGTTTCATTGTTAGTATAATGCTCTGTGCCTTATGCTTTTAAATAATACAATAAACTGAAGTACCTCAATATCTTCCATGTGATTTTGACCCTTTCTAAATAAACAACAGGAAAGATAGTTGATATTTGTACCTGGTGCCACCTGCTGGGACTTTCTGGTTGAACAGCTTCAGAACATCACTGTGTGAGAAACAGAACTATGTAATGTTTCCTCCTGGTGGTGCTGTGGTGAATGGTTATGATATAACGCAACAGGAAAATATTTCTACATTGTTAAAAACCAACACATACCGCTGATGCCGGGGAGTATCAGGTGAATTCTACATGCCGGAAAGGTTTACTTTTTGCAATACAAAAGCCTTCTCAAATTCTGCTTCCTTTGTCCTAGAGAGGCTGCATATTTTATTATCTTCTGTTTGCTCTTCTGTTCACCGTGGTCCGAGGGCGAGGAAGTAGTGCTAGCAACAGGATTCATTTGTGAATGTCATCACAGTATTTCTCTGACTCACTCAGTAGGGCCTCACAGAAGTTTTCCAATAGTTACAGCAGTATTGTCTGCAACAAACCATTCATCTGGGGACCTCACCTCTAAATGGTCATTGTCTGGTTCGTTTCATTTCCTTCAGAAGCTAACAGAGAGCGAGGGCAACTCTGATTGTAGAAATTTTACTTGAGGTAAGAGGATGCAAGTCTAACTTTAGCGCAAACCCCATCTCCCTCCCTCCCACCTGCAGAATTGACAGCCTGCCCCCATTAGAACTTATGTTCTGTTCTTAATGTTCTCCAAATGCTGAGAAATGTGTCTGAGTATTTGGAAGCGAGTGAAGGTGATTAGCAGTTTCCCCTCATTAAAACTGAGGGATTAAATGAGATGAAGCAGATACCTCCGCCCATTCATCTCCATCCTAGGATGTGTCCCAAATGGCACCCTATTCCCTTTAGAGTAGGAAACTATATAGCCCATAGCTTTCTGGTCAAAAGAAGTGCACTACATTTGTGTGTGTGTGTTTGAGCGAGCGTGCTTGAGCATGTCCCTCAATTCCATCTTCACATTCATATGCACAAACACATACCGACACAAACACACACTTGTACACTAATCATATGCTGTTGCTACTGTTCTTTATTGTACCACTGTTATTATATTCTGATGCCTAGTCACTTTACCCTGTCTTCATGTACATAGTGCCTTCAGTGAGTATTCACACCTTTTGCCACATTTTGACTTTTGCCACATTTTGTGTTATAAAGTGGGACTAAAATGGATTTAATTTGAAATTGTCATCCATCTACACAGAATACTCTGTCAAAGAAAAATGTGAGCATTAAAAATCACTGAAAAATAAAGTACTAATGTCTTGATTTGCGAGTCGATACATGTTAGAAACACCATTGGCAGCGACTACAGCTTGGAGTCTTTTTGGGTAAGTCTCAAAGAGCTTTCCTCACCTTGATCAAATTGTATTTGTCAGACCTTACCTTGAAATGCTTATTTACAAGCCCTTAACTTTATTTTTTTGTAAACCTGTATTGTTGGTCAAGAAAATAATTATGAAATTAACTACAGTAAAAAAAGAAAAGTAACACAATAAATAAACAATAACGAGGCTATATACAGGGGTAGTGGTACTGAGTAAATGTGCGGGGGTACAGGTTAGTTGAGGTAATTTGTACATGTAGGTAGGGGTAAAGTGACTATGCTTTGATAATAAACAGCGAGTAGCAGCAGTGTAAAAACAAAGGAGGGGGCCATTTGATTAATTGTTCAGCAGTCTTATGGCTTGGCAGTTAAGGAGCCCTTGGGACCTAGACTTGGCACTCCGGTACCATTTGGCTTGCGGTAGCAAAGAGAACGGTCTATGGACTCTTAGACAATTATTTTGGGTCTTCCTCTGACTCTGCATAGTATATAGGTCCTGGATGTCAGGAAGCTTGGCCCCAGTGATGCCTTATGGTCTGATGCCATAAGTTGCCACACCAGGCGGTGATGCAACCGGTTAGGATGCTCTTGATGGAGTAGCTGTCAAACCTTTTGAGGATCTGGGGACCCATGCCAAATCTTTTCAGTGTCCCGAGGGGGAAAAGGCGTTGTCATGCCCTCCTAATTACTTTCTTGGTGTGTTTGGACCATGAGATTGTTGGTGAATTGGGGAGTGTTTGACCCTCCTTTTCCTGTAGTCCACGGGCTTCTTCTTTTATTTTGCTCATGTTGAGGGAGAGGTTGTTGTCCTGGCACCACACTGCCAGGTCTCTAACCTCCTCCCTATACAGTCGTGGTCAAAAGTTTTGAGAATGGCACAAATATACATTTTCATAAAGTCTGCTGCCTCAATTTGTATGATGGCAATTTGCATATACTCAAGAATGTTATGAAGAGTGATCCAATTAATTGCAAAGTCCCTCTTTGCAATGCAAATGAACTGAATCCCCAACAAAACATTTCCACTGCATTTCAGACCCGCCACAAAAGGACCAGCTGACATGTCAGTGACTCTCTCGTTAACACAGGTGTGAATGTTGACAAGGACAAGACTGGAAATCACTCTGTCATGCTGATTGAGTTTGAATATCAGACTGGAAGCCTCAAGGAGGGTGGTGCTTGGAATCATTGTTCTTCCTCTGTCAACCATGGTTACCTGCAAGGAAATGCATGCCGTCATCGACATTCAATGTCGTCTTGGTTAGCAACTTCAGTGTAGATTTGGTCTTGTGATTTAGGTTTATTGTCCTGCTGAAAGGTGAATTTGTCTCCCAGTGTCTGTTGGCAAGTAGAATGAACCAGGTTTTCCTGTAGGATTTTAACTGTGCTTAGCTGTATTACATTTGATATTAATCCTAAAAACTCCATAGTCCTTGCCGATGACAAGCATACACATGAAATGATGCAGCTACCACTATGCTTGAAAATATGCTGTCAAGGCAAAGGGTGGCTATTTTGAAGAATATCAAATATATTTGTTGAACACTTTTTTGGTTACTACATATTCCATATGTTATTTCATATATTTGATTAGCTAACGTTCTTGATTCTAGTTACTAAGCTAAATAAAATATCTCAAATTAGCTACTTACTATAAACTTCCTTGAGGTAGTTTTTGAACAGCTTCACACTTTGTTACTCCAGTTGTCAGTTTGATCACACACCATTTACACACTCATTGTGGCACCCCAAATTAAAAAATGACTGTTGGAACTCAACCGCAGAAAATACTTTATTATTGTTTCTAGGCTACCAGTTACAGCGATTTTAGTTTGTGTGCACCTTTATGCAGAGTGAATACAAAAATTATAGCTAGTGTATGAAAGAATGACATGGATTTAATATTTGTCAAATTATTGAGCATGTCCTCAAATAAGCATCAGAAACTGTCCTTATTTAGCATATCAAAAAGCAAATCAAGATCCTGATATGGACCTCAGCCAAGACAAACATAGGCCTATCTGGAATTAATATAGCTTAACATATTGAATACTGAGAAAACACAGATATGCGATGTTGTAAACAGTCAGTATTTGTCAACATGAAGAGAGAAAATAGGACGTCTTAGGATATCGAATGAGTCCATATCCGGCCATAGGAAATGTCCATGTGTGATATTCGGAGTAATCCAATATCATATACACTGAGTATACCAAACATCTGAACAGCCTGAATTCATCTGGGCATGGAGTGTGGATTTAACAAGTGACATCAATAAGGGATCATCACTCTCACCTGGTCTGTCTTTGTCATGGAAAGAGCAGGTGTTCTTAATGTTTTGTTCACTCGGTGTATGTCTGAAATACGTGCCAATCCATAAAACTAAATGCATTGGAAATGGTCTGTTTTCTCTAGAATATGAAAAACTTGACTATGCAGACATACAGAGAGAGATAGCAAAACATAGGCTCTCTATCTTTCTGTCTATTTACATTTCTTAGTCAGCAGGCTGGATAACTTCTGTACTCTTTCCCGTTTGTTCCATCCTCCTTCCTTCCATCTAAGTTAGAAGATTCCTGCAAAAGAAGAGAATCAAGAATTGAGTAAGGCAGTTGAGAGTTGTAACGTTAGAATTAGTGTTGAGGGGGAGCAGGGACAGACAAAATGTGTTGTACTTTCAAATGTTAAAATAGGGGGTTCCACATTTTAAGAATTAGGCTAGCTCACAATAAATACACATATAGGAAACATTAATATTGTTTGTCCGTGTGTGTGTGTAAGAGAGACATTGTGAGCTAGCCTAATTCTTAAAATGTGAAACATTTTTCAGCTCTTTTTTTGGGTAGCATACCCAGTGCTCTGTCCCAACTGCAGTATGGAGTGTTGACTGCTCTGTCCCAACTGCAGTATGGGGTGTTGACTGCTCTGTCCCAACTGCAGTATGGGGTGTTGACTGCTCTGTCCCAACTGCAGTATGGAGTGTTGACCGCTCTGTCCCAACTGCAGTATGGAGTGTTGACCTCTCTGTCCCAACTGCAGTATGGAGTGTTGACCGCTCTGTCCCAACTGCAGTATGGAGTGTTGACCGCTCTGTCCCAACTGCAGTATGGAGTGTTGACCGCTCTGTCCCAACTGCAGTATGGAGTGTTGACCGCTCTGTCCCAACTGCAGTATGGAGTGTTGACCGCTCTGTCCCAACTGCAGTATGGAGTGTTGACCGCTCTGTCCCAACTGCAGTATGGAGTGTTGACCGCTCTGTCCCAACTGCAGTATGGAGTGTTGACCGCTCTGTCCCAACTGCAGTATGGAGTGTTGACCTCTCTGTCCCAACTGCAGTATGGAGTGTTGACCTCTCTGTCCCAACTGCAGTATGGAGTGTTGACTGATGCGCTCGAGCAAGCAGACTGCCTGTGCACAGAGATCTATTGCTGAGTGTGAAGCACATATTCAAATCCTAGTTTTATCTGGAACTGATATGCCTACCTCCTTATTTAGATACTGAAATTAAAATTAGATTACTGCACACTTTATGTTAATTGCTTAAAATCTTTAAGGGAAAATATAATAGTAATATTTTCAGGGTCAAATTCAGGTGCTATAATTCTGGACATATTATTGATGAAAAAAATGCGATAAAAATAGGGTTTTGTAAATCCTGGTGGATTATAGTAGGATTTTGAAATGAAAGACAGGCCTACGTGTTATTTAGTTAGTCATAATTGAGTTGGTCATAATCGAACATTGAAACAACATTCAGTGCAATATACTAAATGTGCAGCCGACACACCCAGCAAGATGTAGTAAAAGTGAAAGCATTTATAGCATCAGAGATTCTCTAAATTAGGGACCATCTTTGATAGCTATAGGACTGCAGAGACTGTCACACATTTTTGCTTTTAATGATCTAGCAAATTTGATGACGAGGAAGTGAAATATATCAAATTTCTTTGGTATTACATCACCTGCCGAATAAAAACCTCAAATGACCCTACTCCTGAAAATTTTAATCGGGACAGATAAGCTGAAGTTGACTCAGCCCAAGTACCATTAGCCATAGCCCATAGTAATATGATCTGCCAGACTTGGAAAGAGCTCGGCCGGCATTAAGCTACTCTGATAAGAGCGTCTGCTAAATGACTTAAATGTAATGTAATGTAATGAATCCGAGTCCATGCTGAGTCCCCCGAGTCTCAAACGGAATAGGCCCGAGCCCAGCGTGTTGACTGGGTACAGTATGCCACGAGACCCAAAGCCGCTTTGGTTCACTCTGCCAGCTGTTGTTTGCCAAGAGTGCTAAGCTGAACCAGGCAAAACCTGATGAAAAAAGAATATTACTCCAATTTTAAAAACTGTAATGATGCCCACAAACACTATGCATATGTTTATATAGATTGGTGTTTATTTATTGAGTAGCATTTCGATAACTGGTCAGTAGTTCAATCAGATTTAAACCAAAAACTAGATATGAACCCAAAAGACTTCATGAAAAATACGTATTTTATTCAAATCAAATTGTACAAATCTAATTGTCACATGCACCTAATACATGTGTAGACAGGTGTAGACCTTACAGTGAAATTCTTACTAACAAGCCCTTAACCAACAATGCAGTTTATTTACATTTTACATTACATTTAAGTCATTTAGCAGACGCTCTTATCCAGAGCGACTTACAAATTTTAAAAAAAGCAAGGGATAAGAATAACAAATAATTAAAGAGCAGCATAAAAAACAATAGCTATATACAGGGTGTTACGGTACAGAGTCAATGTGGAGGCTATATACAGGGGGTACCGGTACAGAGTCAATGTGGAGGCTATATAAAGGGTGTTACGGTACAGAGCCAATGTGGAGGCTACAGTGCCTTGCGAAAGTATTCGGCCCCCTTGAACTTTGCGACCTTTTGCCATATTTCAGGCTTTTGCAAGCCCAATTTTTCAGTTTTGGATTTGTTAAAAAAGTTTGAAATATCCAATAAATGTCGTTCCACTTCATGATTGTGTCCCACTTGTTGTTGATTCTTCATAAAAAAATACAGTTTTATATCTTTATGTTTGAAGCCTGAAATGCGGCAAAAGGTCGCAAAGTTCAAGGGGGGCGAATACTTTTGCAAGGCACTGTATATACAGGGGGTACCGGTACAGAGTCAATGTGGAGGCTATATAAACGGTGTTACGGTACAGAGCCAATGTGAAGGCTATATACAGGGGGTACCGGTACAGAGTCAATGTGGAGGCTATATAAAGGGTGTTACGGTACAGAGTCAATGTGGAGGCTATATACAGGGGGTACCGGTAGAGAGTCAATGTGGAGGCTATATAAAGGGTGTTACGGTACAGAGTCAATGTGGAGGCTATATAAAGGGTGTTACGGTACAGAGTCAATGTGGAGGCTATATACAGGGGGTACCTGTACAGAGTCAATGTGGAGGCTAAATATACAGGGTGTTACGGTACAGAGTCAATGTGGAGGCTATATAAAGGGTGTTACGGTACAGAGTCAATGTGGAGGCTATATAAAGGGTGTTACGGTACAGAGTCAATGTGGAGGCTATATACAGGGTGTTACGGTACAGAGTCAATGTGGAGGCTATATAAAGGGTGTTACGGTACAGAGTCAATGTGGAGGCTATATACAGGGTGTTACGGTACAGAGTCAATGTGGAGGCTATATACAGGGTGTTACGGTACAGAGTCAATGTGGAGGCTATATAAAGGGTGTTACGGTACAGAGTCAATGTGGAGGCTATATAAAGGGTGTTACGGTACAGAGTCAATGTGGAGGCTATATAAAGGGTGTTACGGTACAGAGTCAATGTGGAGGCTATATAAAGGGTGTTACGGTACAGAGTCAATGTGGAGGCTATATAAAGGGTGTTACGGTACAGAGTCAATGTGGAGGCTCTGTACAGGGTGTTACGGTACAGAGTCAATGTGGAGGCTATATACAGGGGGTACCGGTAGAGAGTCAATGTGGAGGGTATATAAAGGGTGTTACGGTACAGAGTCAATGTGGAGGCTATATACAGGGGGTACCTGTACAGAGTCAATGTGGAGGCTATATAAAGGGTGTTACGGTACAGAGTCAATGTGGAGGCTATATACAGGGTGTTACGGTACAGAGTCAATGTGGAGGCTATATAAAGGGTGTTACGGTACAGAGTCAATGTGGAGGCTATATAAAGGGTGTTACGGTACAGAGTCAATGTGGAGGCTATATACAGGGTGTTACGGTACAGAGTCAATGTGGAGGCTATATAAAGGGTGTTACGGTACATAGTCAATGTGGTGGCTATATAAAGGTTGTTATGGTACAGAGTCAATGTGGAGGCTATATAAAGGGTGTTACGGTACAGAGTCAATGTGGAGGCTATATAAAGGGTGTTACGGTACAGAGTCAATGTGGAGGCTATATAAAGGGTGTTACGGTACAGAGTCAATGTGGAGGCTATATACAGGGGGTACCGGTACAGAGTCAATGTGGAGGCTATATAAAGGGTGTTACGGTACAGAGTCAATGTGGAGGCTATATACAGGGGGTACCTGTACAGAGTCAATGTGCGGGGGCACCGGTGTCGAGGTAATTGAGTTACATGTAGGTAGAGTTATTAAAGTGACTATTTGTATTTTTATTTGTTTCACCTTTATTTAACCAGGTAAACCAGTTGAGAACAAGTTCTCATTTACAACTACGACCTGGCCAAGATAAAGCAAAGCAGTGTGACAAAAACACAGTTACACATAAATAAACGTACAGTCATATATACATATATATAATATAAAAAAATCTATGTACAGTGTGTGCAAATGTAGAAGAGTAGGGAGGTAAAGCAATAAATAGGCCATAGAGGTGAAATAATTACAATTTATCATTAACACTCTAGTGATAGATTTGCAGATGATGATGTGCAAGTAGAGATACCGGGGTGCAAAAGAGTAATAAAGTAAATAACAATTCGGGGATGAGGTAGTTGGGTGTGCTGTTTACAGATTGGCTGTGTACAGGTACAGTAAGCTGCTCTGAAAGCTGATGCTTAAAGTTAGAGAAGGAGATATAAGACTCCAGCTTCAGTGATTTTTGCAATTCGTTCCAGTCATTGGAAGCAGAGAACTGGAAGAAAAGGTGGCCAAAGGAAGTGTTGGCTTTGGGGATGACCAGTGAAATATACCTGCTGGAGCGTGCTACGGGTGGGTGCTGCTATGGTGACCAGTGAGCTGAGATAAGGTGGGGCTGTTACCTAGCAAAGACTTGTAGATGACCTGGAGCCAGTGGGTTTGGCGACGAATCTGTAGCAAGGACCAGCAAATGAGAGCATACAGGTTGCAGTGGTGGGTAGTATATGGGGCTTTGGTGACAAAAAGGATGGCACTGTGATAGACTACATCCAATTTGCTGAGTAGAGTGTTTGAGGCTATTTTGTAAATGGCATCTCCGAAGTCAAGGATCAGTAGGATAGTCAGTTTTACGAGGGTATGTTTGGTTGCATGAGTGAAGGATGCTTTGTTGCGAAATAGGAAGCAGATTCTAGATCAAATTTTGGATTGGAGATGCTTAATGTGAGTCTGGAAGGAGAGTTTACAGTCTAACCAGACACCTAGGTATTTGTAGTTGTCTACATATTCAGAACTGTCCACAGTAGTGATGCTAGTCGGGCGGGCGGGTGCGGGCAGCAATCGGTTGAAGAGCATGCATTTAGTTTTACTAGGATTTAAAAGCAGTTGGAGGCCACGGAAGGAGTTTTGTATGGCATTGAAGCTCGTTTGGAGGTTTGTTAACACAGTGTCCAAAGAAGGGCCAGATGTATACAGAATGGTGTCGTCTGCATAGAGGTGGATCGGAGAATCACCAGCAGCAAGAGCGACATCATTGATATATACAGAGAAAAGTGTCGGCCCGAGAATTTAACCCTCATAGAGACTGCCAGAGGTCCAGACAACAGGCCCTCCGATTTGACACACTGAACTCTATCTGAGAAGTCGTTGATGAACCAGGCGAGGCAGTCATTTGAGGAACCAAGGCTATTTAGTCTGCCGATAAGAATGCGGTGATTGGCCTCCCGGGTGTCACAGTGGTTAAGGGCGCTGTACTGCAGCGCCAGCTGTGCCATCAGAGTCCCTTGGTTTGCGCCCAGGCTCTGTCGTAACCGGCCGCGACCGGGAGGTCCGTGGGGCGACGCACAATTGGCCTAGCGTCGTCCGGGTTAGGGAGGGCTTGGTCGGTAGGGATGTCCTTGTCTCATCGCGCACCAGCAACTCCTGTGGCGGGCCGGGCGCAGTGCGCGCTAACCAAGGTTGCCAGGTGCACAGTGTACCCTCCGACACATTGGTGCGGCTGGCTTCCAGGTTGGATGTGCGCTGTGTTAAGAAGCAGTACGGCTGGTTGGGTTGTGTATCGGAGGACGCATGACTTTCAAACTTCGTCTCTCCCGAGCCCGTACAGGAGTTGTAGCGATGAGACAAGATAGTAGCTACTACAACAATTGGATACCACGAAATTGGAGGTCATTTTTAAAATTTATTTTAAGAATGCGGTGATTGACAGAGTCAAAAGCCTTGGCCAGGTTGATGAATATGGCTGCACAGTATTGTCTTTTATCGATGGCGGTTATGATATCGTTTAGGACCTTGAGCGTGGCTGAGCTGTACCCATAACCAGCTCGGAAACCAGATTGCATAGTGGAGAAGGTACGGTGTGTTTCGAAATGGTCGGTGATCGGTCGGCTATCGAAGATTTTAGATTAGGCAGGGCATGATGGATAGAGGTCTATAACAGTTTGGGTCTAGAGTGTCTCCCCCTTTGTAGTGGGGGATGACTGCGGCAGCTTTCCCATCTTTGGGGATCTCAGACGATACGAAAGAGAGGTTGAACAGCCTAGTAATAGGGGTTGCAACAATTTCAGTGGATAATTTTAGAAAGAGAGGGTCCAGATTGTCTAGCCCAGCTGATTTGTAGGGATCCAGATTTTGCAGCTCTTTCAGAACATCAGCTGTCTGGATTTGGGTGAAGGAGATGCAGGGGGGGGGGGGCTTGGGCAATTTGCTGCAGGGGGTACAGAGGTGAAAGGCATGGCCAGCCGTAAAAAAAAAATGCTTATTGAAATGATTGATTATCATAGATTTATTTACTGGTGGTGACAGTATTTCCTAGCCTCAGTGGGCAGCTGGAAGGAGGTGCTCTTATTCTCCATGGACTTTAGTGTCCCAAAACGTTTTGGAATTAGTGCCTACAGGATGTAAATTTCTGTTTGAAAAAGCTATTTTTAGCATTCGTAACTGACTGTGTATATTGGTTCCTGATTTCCCTGAGAAGTTTCATATCGCGGGGGCTATTCCATGCTAATGCAGAATGCCACAGGATGTTTTTGTGCTGTTCAAGGGTAGTCAAGTCTGGGATGAACCAAGGGCTATATCTGTTCTTAGTTCTACATTTTTTGAATGGGGCATGCTTATTTAAGATGGTGAGGAAAGCACTTTTAAACAGCAACCAGGCATCCTCTACTGACGGTATAAGGTCAATATCCTTCCAGGATATCCAGACCAGGTTGATTAGATTGGCCTGCTTGCTGAAGTGTTTTAGGGAGCGTTTGACAGTGATGAGGGGTGGTCATTTGACCATGGACCCATTACAGACGCAGGCAATGAGGCAGTGATTGCTGAAATCCTGGTTGAATACAGCAGATGTGTATTTAGAGGGCAAGTTGGTCAGCCCAAGGTTACTGATTTAGGGTTGTACCTGGTAGATTCCTTGATCATTTGTGTGAGATTGAGGGCATCTAGCTTAGATTGTAGGACGGCGGTGTGTTAATTAAGCATAACCCAGTTTAGGTCAACCTAACAGTACGAACTCTGAAGATAGATTGGGGGCAATCAATTCACATTTGGTGTCCAGGGCACAGCTAGGGGCTGAGGGGGTCTATAACAAGCTGCAATGGTGAGAGACTTGTTTCTGGAAAGGTGGATTATTAAAAGTAGAAGCTCGAATTGTTTGGGCACAAACCTGGATAGTATGACAGAACTCTGCAGGCTATCTCTGCAGTAGATTGCAACTCCAACCCCTTTGGCAGTTCTATCTTGTCGGAAAATGTTGCAGTTGGGGATGAACATTTCTGGATTTTTGGTGGCCTTCCTAAAATAGGATTCATACACGGCTAAGACATCCGGGTTGGCGGAGTGTGCTAATGCAGTGAATAAAACACACTTAGGGAGGAGGCTTCTAATGTTGACATGCATGAAACCAAGGCTTTTACGGTTACAGAAGTCAACAAATGAGAGTGACTGGGGAATGGGAGTGGTGCTGGGGCTGGGGCTGCAGGGGTTAACCTATACATCACCAGAGGAACAGAGGATGAGTGGGATAAGGGTACGGCTAAAGGTTATAAGAACTGGTTGTCTAGTGCATTCGGAACAGAGAGTAAAAGGATCAGATTTCTGGGCGTGGAAGAATAGATTTAAGGCATAATGAACAGACAAGTGTATGGTAGGATGTGTGTACAGTGGAGGTAAACCTAGGCATTGAGTGATGATGAGAGAGGTTTTGTCTCTAGAGGCACCAGTTTAAGCCAGGTGAGGTCAGCGCATGTGTGGGGGGTGGAACAAAAGGGCTATCTAAGGCATATTGGGCAGGGCTGGGGGCTCTACAGTGAGATAAGACAATGATCACTAACCAAAACAGCAATAGACAAGGCATATTGACATTAGGAAGAGGCATGTGTAGCCGAGTGATCATAGGGTCCAATGAGTAGCAATAGATGAGTCAGGGAGCCGATTCAGTAGTCACTACTACGCTAGGCGAGCTGGAGACACTGCGATTCAGACAGCTAGCGGGCTGGTGCTAGCAGATGGCCAAATGGGGACGTCGCAACGGAAGAGCCTGTTGAAACCACCTCGGACGATTACGTCGACAGACCAGTCGTGATGGAGTGGCGGGGCTCCGTGTCTGCAGTAAACGGTTCAGGCCAATTGGCAAAAGAGGTATTGTAGCCCAAGACTTGGCTGGTGGACCCCTTCAGCTAGCCGGGAGATGGGCCTAGCTCAAGGCTAGCTCAAGGCTAACTGGTGCTCTCTTCTGGACAGAGACATTAGCCAGGAGTAGCCACTCGGATTGCAGCTAGCTAGCTCCGATGATCCGGTGTAAAGGTTCAGAGGTTTCGTTAGGAATCCAGAGATGTGGAAGAGAAAAAGCAGTCCGATATGCTCTGGGTTGATATCGTGCTGGGCAGACTGGCAGGTATTGACTGAGCTGAGGCTTGCTGGTGTACATTTACATTACATTTAAGTCATTTAGCAGACGCTCTTATCCAGAGCGACTTACAAATTGGTGCATTCACCTTATGACATCCAGTGGAAAAGTCACTTTACAATAGTGCATCTAAATCTTAAAGGGGGGGGGGGTGAGAGGGAATACTTATCCTATCCTAGGTACTCCTTAAAGAGGTGGGGTTTCAGGTGTCTCCGGAAGGTGGTGATTGACTCCGCTGTCCTGGCGTCGTGAGGGAGTTTGTTCCACCATTGGGGGGGCCAGAGCAGCGAACAGTTTTGACTGGGCTGAGCGGGAACTGTACTTCCTCAGTGGTAGGGAGGCGAGCAGGCCAGAGGTGGATGAACGCAGTGCCCTTGTTTGGGTGTAAGGCCTGATCAGAGCCTGGAGGTACTGAGGTGCCGTTCCCCTCACAGCTCCGTAGGCAAGCACCATGGTCTTGTAGCGGATGCGAGCTTCAACTGGAAGCCAGTGGAGAGAACGGAGGAGCGGGGTGACGTGAGAGAACTTGGGAAGGTTGAACACCAGACGGGCTGCGGCGTTCTGGATGAGTTGAAGGGTTTAATGGCACAGGCAGGAGCCCAGCCAACAGCGAGTTGCAGTAATCCAGACGGGAGATGACAAGTGCCTGGATTAGGACCTGCGCCGCTTCCTGTGTGAGGCAGGGTCGTACTCTGCGGATGTTGTCGAGCATGAACCTACAGGAACGGGCCACCGCCTTGATGTTGTTTGAGAACGACAGGGTGTTGTCCAGGATCACGCCAAGGTTCTTAGCGCTCTGGGAGGAGGACACAATGGAGTTGTCAACCGTGATGGCGAGATCATGGAACGGGCAGTCCTTCCCCGGGAGGAAGAGCAGCTCCGTCTTGCCGAGGTTCAGCTTGAGGTGGTGATCCGTCATCCACACTGATATGTCTGCCAGACATGCAGAGATGCGATTCGCCACCTGGTCATCAGAAGGGGGAAAGGAGAAGATTAGTTGTGTGTCGTCTGCATAGCAATGATAGGAGAGACCATGTGAGGTTATGACAGAGCCAAGTGACTTGGTGTATAGCGAGAATAGGAGAGGGCCTAGAACAGAGCCCTGGGGGACACCAGTGGTGAGAGCGCGTGGTGAGGAGACAGATTCTCGCCACGCCACCTGGTAGGAGCGACCTGTCAGGTAGGACGCAATCCAAGCGTGGGCCGCGCCGGAGATGCCCAACTCGGAGAGGTTGTCCGAGTTAACGGTGAAGACCGCTAGCAGTGGTTAACTGAATACTAGCTAGTAGCTAGTTTGCTGGCTAGCTTCTGATGGGGGTTCTGGTTCTAAAGTATGAAAATAGCAGATCCGTACCACATTAGGTGAGGCGGGTTGCAGGAGAGAGTATATTCAATCTGTAGATGGAAAGTGAGATTAAAATATATACGAAATATATACTAAAAAACGAGGAAGAAATCGATATTTACAGGACTAGATGAGACAAGAGAAAACACACGTCCGACTGCTATGCCATCTTGCAATGAAAAAATGCATAGATAATAACAGAGAGTAGCAGCAGCGTAGAAGGGGTTGGGCTTTGCAAATAGTCTGTGTAGCCATTTGATTAGATGTTCGGGAGTCTTATGGCTTGGGGGTAGACGCTGTTTAGAAACCTCTTGGACCTAGACTTGGAGCTTCGGTACCGGTTGCCGTGCGGTAGCAGAGAGAACAGTCTATGACTAGGGTGGCTGGAATCTTTGACCATTTTTAGGTTCTTCCTCTGACACTGTAGCTCCCTTCAGTAACCACGAGCACAATCGTTCCTTGATTTTAACTGGCGGCTTTATTCTGTAGTTTTAGTCAGAATTATCACCTTCCGTGAGAACTATAAAGTAAATGCAAAATACAGTTAAGCACACTCTTACAACCTTATCTTACGAGTGACTTATTAGCTTGGTATAACTCTGAAGTGCTTACATACATAACAGTTTAACCGGCGTTATAACAGGTTCAGATTAACACATGAATAAAGGAACAAATACCTCATTGCCTGCTTATTACAGAAGGGAGGAAATCAAACTTCACACTTATTATTCCTGGCATGAATTCACACTTCATCCTAACATACTCTTCAACCTTTATGAACTACTCCCGATGACATGAAAACTTAGCTAACGCAGCGCAAGATTGCCTTCCCTCCAAAGGTGTGTTGCTACAATAACGATCCCCGTTACAACAGTATTAGCTACGTAGTTCCGCTTGTATTATCATTTCCCCCGCACAGCGGACACATAAACAATTCAAACAAAAGACAACGATATAACCTGTAAGTCTAACTGTCAGTTACACTCCCACCAATCACCGGTGATTTCTGTGAAAGGGGTCTGCAGGTTTCTTAATCGGCTTCCAGGAGGGTGACTGTCTTATGGATGGGCCTCTCCAGATAGGTGGGTTTGGTGATGCGTTTACCTCTCTCATCTAGGGTTGAGTCGCTGATCAGTAACTTGACTCTTCTCACCCGGCCATCCTGTCCCGGGTACACTTCTGTAACCTTTGCCAATTTCCACTGGTTGCGTGGTGCAGTATCATCTTGCAAAATGACAATGTCATTAATCCTTGCGTTTCTTCTGTCTTTACTGTGTTGGAGGTTTAGGAGGTACTCTTTCTTCCACCTTGTCCAGAATTCATTGGCTAAAAATTGTACTCTGCGCCATCTCTTGCGGAGATAAAGATCTTCCTTGATGAACTGTCCAGGTGGCGGTAAGATAACTGTGAACTTCATTCTTAAGATGTGATTTGGCGTGAGAGGTTCTGGACCTAATGGATCATTCAGATATTCCGTAGTTAGGGGCCTACTATTTAAAATCGCCATGACTTCATAGAGAAAGGTACGCAGAGAAGCGGTGTCGAGTCTTCCGTCTGACTGATCAAGAGTGGATGTTAAGACACTTCGTATCGTGCGGATTTGCCTTTCCCAAACACCACCCATGTGACTTGAAGATGGGGTGTTCATGATAAACTCGCATCCATGTTCCTTCAGTCGTGTTTGATCCATTTCTTTCAGGGCGTCCACAAACTCACGTCTTGCGCCAATGAAGTTGCTGCCTTGATCACATCTGATTTGACGAACATTACCACGTATGGCAATGAATGAACGCAGGGAATTGATAAAAGCGTCGGTGGTTAAGTCGTCAAGCATTTCAATGTGAACTGCTCGGGAGCCCATGCAAGTGAATAGGAGCCCATAACGCTTTAACTCTCTTCTTCCGTCCTTGGCATAGAAAGGTCCAAAGCAGTCCATCCCGCAGTATGTGAAGGGAGGCGCGGTCTCCATGCGTTCCTTCGGAAGATCTGCCATCCTTTGCCCTTCTGTACATCTTCTGAATTTCCTGCATTTCACACATTTGTAGATGTGAGAGGAAACTGCATTGCTGCATCCTAGGATCCATATACCGTTGGATCGCAGCTCATTGATCGTCATTCCACGTCCTTGGTGTCGTACTCTTTCATGATAGTGCTTGACGAGCAGCACTGACAAGTGGCTATCTCTTGGCAGGATTGCGGGATGCTTCACATGGGAATGAAGAGTTGCATGAGCCAAGCGACCTCCCACCCTGAGGATACCTTGCTCATCCAGAAATGGACTCAATTTATGCAACTTGCTTGCTTTATCTTTGGTCTTGATGTCTTTCTGGTGCCTGAGATTGTGTATCTCATGGGAGAAGGCTGCTTCTTGAACCATCTTTATAATGGTGAGTTCTGCCTCTCTCCTTTCTTCTATGCTTGTAGCTTCACTGGACCTCAATTTTAAGCCTATGGCTTCCTTGACATGTCGTTTGAGCCTGGCAATAGCTTTTACCACTCTTGCCCAGTCTGAGAACTTATGAAGGTGATCTAGTAATGATCTTTCTTCCTTTGCTTGGGTATCATGGACCAGGGATTTCAGCTCTGGATCATTGTCTGAGAACTCTTCCCCCTTGACTTGTCCTTTGGGAAGTTCTTCATGCCAAAGAAAGTCTGGACCTGTGAACCAGTTGGAAGCCATGAGCTGTTCTGATGTGAGACCTCTGGAAGCATGATCCGCAGGATTCTCTTCAGAGGTCACATATCTCCATTGTTCGGGATCTGTGCTTTGCTTAATGCGTTGAATACGGTTAGCTACAAAGATGTGGAATCTTCTGGCTTCATTGTTGATGTAGCCAAGAACTACCTTCGAGTCGGTGCAGAAGTATTCCTGTAGACCTTGTATCTCTAGCTCCTTTTTGAGCATGTCACTTGTTCGAACAGCTACCACCGCTGCTGAAAGTTCCAGTCGTGGTATGGTCGTAACCTTGGAGGGGGTGACTCTCGACTTCTCCATAACTAGGGAGCAATGAACTTCTCCTGCGGTGCTGATTGTTCTGAGGTATGAGCACTCTCCATAACCTGAGGTACTAGCGTCAGAGAAGTGATGGAGCTCATAACTCTGCACCTCCTTGAAACTTGATGGCAAGTAGCTTCGTTGGATCCTTACCTCAGACAAGTTTTGTAGACCTTGGAGCCAGAATTCCCACTGGGAACGTAGGTCATCTGGAAGGGGGTCATCCCAATCGATTTTGTCACGACACATCCGCTGCAAGATCTGCTTCCCCGCCAGGACAAAGGGTGCCACAAACCCAAGCGGATCATATACAGAGGCTACTGTAGACAACACTCCTCTTCTTGTGAGTGGGCGTTCCTTGACAACTACTCTAAACTGGAACTCGTCTGATGCGACACACCACAGTACACAAATCAAATCAAATCAAATTTATTTATATAGCCCTTCGTACATCAGCTGATATCTCAAAGTGCTGTACAGAAACCCAGCCTAAAACCCCAAACAGCAAACAATGCAGGTGTAAAAGCACACACCAAGCACCAAGCGCTCTCTCCATGTGTGGTTCACCCAGAGCCATATCCAGGTCTTTGGCACCCTTGGCACGTTCTTCCTTGGGAATTGTGGCTATAACTTCCTTGCTGTTAGAGATAAACTTGTGCAACCGACGTTTGCCGATGCTGCAAAGCTCTCTTGCTTCTTTCACCAGCTGGGCCGCTTCAGCTTCAGACGATACGCTCGTCAACCCATCATCAACATAAAAGTTCCTTTCTATGAACTGGATAGACTTCTCGCTGAATCTTCCTCGTCCTTCGGCAGCAAGATGTTTGAGACCATAGTTGGCGCAACCAGGAGATGAAGCTGCGCCGAACAAGTGGACCTTCATACGATACACTGAGGGTTGAGACTCTAGATCTCCGTTCTCCCACCAAAGGAACCGTAGATAGTCTTGGTCTTCTGCCTTCACATGAAACTGGTGGAACATGCGCTCTACGTCACACATGATTGCAACTGGCCCCTTACGAAAACGACAAAGGACGCCCAGCAATGTGTTTGTCAACTCTGGACCGGTAAGGAGATGATCATTCAAGGACGTCTCTCAAAACTTAGCTGAGCAGTCAAAGACGACTCGTATCTTCCCAGGCTTTTGTGGGTGATAAACCCCATGGTGCGGGATGTACCATGCTGGATGCTTGTTAATTTCCTCTTTAGAGACCTTCTCAGCATCTCCACAAGCTATAGTCTCTTCCATGAATGCTGTGTAGTCCTTGTAGTACTGCTTGTCTCTTCTTAGCCTCCTTTCCAGGCACTTGAGTCGGTGAACTGCACATGTTTTATTGTTCGGCAGATTGGGTCTTTCTTCCTTAAACGGCAGCGACATCTCATAATGTCCATTGTCCTTACGTCTGATGCCTTCTTTCATTTTCTTCAGGAACCGGATATCCTCTTGAGATATGAGGTCCTCTTCTGCAGCTCTCTCATTGAAGTCAGATTCAAGCGTCTTGATAATGTCCAGTGTTGTGATTACCTCTCTTACACGTGTTCTACAAACATAGTGTACTTGATTTGTGAGGTTGGAAGAAGATTGAAGGCTTGGCATCACCTGTCTAACGATAACCCGATGACTCACACCAATAGGGTCGCCATAGTCGATACATGGATTTCCATAGCCTACTATGCTCCAGCCAAGATCTGTTCTCTGAGCAAAGGGCTGATTTCCCTTACAAGACACAATTTCTCTTGGAAGGAGAGCCTGGGAGCAGTTGTAGCCAATTAAGAGACCGACATCACAGCTCTGTTGAGGAGCAATCTCCTCTGCAATGTGTTCAAGATGAGACCATGCTCTTGCAGTCTCTGGAGTAGGAATATGATCTCTGTTTGCAGGAATAAACTCTCTCGAGTAGGTCGTTGGCAGAGGGATTTTCTTCTCCAAGTAAAGCCCTCTAACCTGCAAACCAGACAGCTTCTGGCAGGACACAATGGTATTCCTTGAAGCCATTGTAGAGAGTTTCAGTTGGACTGGCTCCTTCCTTGTATTGAGAGCCTTTGTTGTCTCTTCAAGGATAAAAGTGGTGTCGCTCTGGGTGTCAAGAAGTGCATACACAAGAACTTCACGATCTGGCTCACTTGTGGTTGACACCCATACTGGAATGATTGTGGAGGTGTGAGTGTTGTTAATGTCCCTTACGACTCTGTTAGATATGGCCTCACTTGACGCTCTTGTCCCCTTATCTTGTGAGGTCTTCCTATCCCATAACCTTTCTTTAGTACGATCTTCGTGCAGGCAGGTTGGATGCCTCCTCTGACACGTGTCGCAGGTGTTCCTGTTATCACAATCTTTTGAGCGATGCCCAGGCCTTAAACAGCCAAAGCACAATTTATTCTCTTGAACAAACTTCTGTCGCTCTGCGGTGGGCTTATCCATGAACTTCCAGCATTTGTGGAGACTGTGACCTGACTTCTCACAGAAGACACAACTAGTAACAGTATCTTTCTCATCAGAGTTAGTTGCTAATACCCTTGCTCCGGGGCTTTGAATCCTTGGCGTCTTAGGTTTTCCATCTTCGCTTGGTTTCAAAGCATGAAGGGATGTCACAGGATTGCAAGCGATCTTTGCTTCTCTCGTGAGAAACTTCACAAACTGACTGAAGCTTGGAAAGATCTCAGTTTCTTCTAAGATGTCTATGACCTTTCTATTCCATCTTGAAGTTAGCCAATCTGGAAGTTTAGCGAGGATCTTTTGGTTTTCATTACAGTCATTAAGCACCTCCAGGCCCTTATTCTGAGACATAGCAGCCTCACAGCTGCGAAGAAAGTCTACAAGGTCTCTAAGTTCAAGACTGTCCTTGGATCCTATCTTAGGCCATGCATTGAGCTTATCTCTGAAGGACTTGGCGATGAGGAATTTGTTTCCGTACCTTTCTTCAAGAATGGTCCATGCCGCATAGTAGGCTGACTCTGTTCCTAACATAAAGTAACGTTCGATGGTTTTCTTGGCAGGCCCACCAATATATTTTCTCAAGTAATATATCTTCTCAGTTGCTGGTATGTTCTTCCTGTCTATCAGAGTCTGAAAAGAGACCTTCCAGTCAGTGAACGAGAGTGGTTCTCCATTGAATGTTACTGGTTCTGGTATGGGGAGGCGGCTTTCACTGATTGATTCCGCTAGTAACCTGAACATGGTCTTGGTGCCATCTTCTTGCTGTGTGCTTGTCACAACATGTTGTGGTGAGAGACTGTGAAATGAGCCACTTCTGTGCGTGACTTCTTTCACAGATTTGCAGTTAGAGAGTAGTTCTCTCATCTCGTCCTCTGAGTTTTCATCTTGCTCATACACTTGCATTCGCGCCTTGGCAGCATTTAGTTTCTTGAGCACTTCTAGGCGCTCTAACTCTCTACGCTTGTCTTCTAGTGTCCTTCGTCTGGCAGCATTTTCTACCTCTAACTTGACTCGCAGCCTAGCTTCTTCTAAGCTGCGTTTCACAGCCTCAGCTTCTTGCTCCGCTGTCCTCTTCTTATCTTCATCTTCGAGTCGCTGAAGCTCTTCTAGTTGGCGTTCTTGCTTAACCATTACTTCTAAAGCTGCTTGGTTAGCAGCAACTTCCGCCGCAGCCTCTTGTCTCTTGACAGATGACACCCTTGAGCGTCTGGAGTTGACCTTTGAGTTGCTTTGAGACTGGGAGGAAGCACTTGAGGGCTGATAGTTGATACTTGACTTATGTGAGAGTTCAGACATGCACAAGGAATTGCTGTCCTTCCAGTGCGACTATCTGGTTACTTTGACCTTCTTCCCTGCCTTTTAAATGACACCTTACAGTCTTGATAATAGACATTGTAACTGCTTCACAAGTATCAACTCTGCGTCGTATATCGTTGTCGGGAATGTCGATTTGACGCAAATTTACGTAGACAAGGTTTAGCTCTGTAGAGGTATGGCTAATCTTGTTTAAGAGGTCTACTAGTAGGTCTTCAGAGCAACAGCCTGTCAGTGACAGTTTTGCTTCCTTTACCAGAGCCTTCCACTTCTCATAGCTGACCCTGAAACAATGTTCGAGCTGTCTCCACCTTTCGTCGCGCAGTTCTCTGCCCTTTTCAGTTAACCTGCGGACCCTCTCACCTTTTCGTGGCTCTTGTTGTGCTATCTCATTAGCAGCCTCTGTATCATCATTCACTGGCCGAAGTGACTCCACACCAGTCTGGGCCTCGTCCTGCTGTTCTGTTTGTTCTGATGAAGGCTCGAAGTTTGCGAGGTGTTGCTGCAGCTGCTCAACTTGACCCACCCCATCTCTATCACCTTTAGTGAAACTACCTCTTTCTGACATTCTAAATCAAGTCAAATCAATTCTAGCTAAGGTTTGGATAAGTGAGTAGGTAATTTATACTCTAATTCACTGTAACTTAAAACTCAGTACGTGGTATAAACATGTATAATGCTTGTAACAAAGGCTTGAACAAACACCTTACCAAACAATTACTATTAACTTACATGTGAATATATAATTAATAGGTGTACGCTGACCCTTAATGTTTGTGACTATATATATATTTTTAGTAAGTATCAAATAATATTTTTCAGTAATACACATACCAGTGATACATTAAGATAGAAAGAGCAAATGCATAATACCAGAGTATTTATGAAATAGACAACTATCTCAGTCCTTACGAATTGTAATCTTAAAGTCTCTTATTAGCTGTTCACAAGGCTAGGACCACCTTCAAACATCTTGACTTGTACTTGCGTGTCTGACTTTCCTGTTAGTCTTGACCTTATGTTGCCTCACGATGCTTCCTTATGTGGAGATTTTCTTCTTAGTTTGCAGGTAGGTGCAAAACTCTTATCTGGCAGATGACAGGGTCTACCAGGATTTGGGAATCTTGTAGACGTTTTACAGCTGGATGTGATTCTTCTTTCTCTCTTGCTCGTGAAGAGCAATGAGTTCTCACTGTAGCTCCCTTCAGTAACCACGAGCACAACCGTTCCTTGATTTTAACTGGCGGCTTTATTCTGTAGTTTTAGTCAGAATTATCACCTTCCGTGAGAACTATAAAGTAAATGCAAAATACAGTTAAGCACACTCTTACAACCTTATATTACGAGTGACTTATTAGCTTGGTATAACTCTGAAGTGCTTACATACATAACAGTTTAACCGGCGTTATAACAGGTTCAGATTAACACATGAATAAAGGAACAAATACCTCATTGGCTGCTTATTACAGAAGGGAGGAAATCAAACTTCACACTTATTATTTCGGGCATGAATTCACACTACATCCTAACATACTCTTCAACCTTTATGAACTACTCCCGATGACATGAAAACTTAGCTAACGCAGCGCAGGATTGCCTTCCCTCCAAAGGTGTGTTGCTACAATAACGATCCCCATTACAACAGTATTAGCTACGTAGTTCCGCTTGTATTATCATTTCCCCCGCACAGCGGACACATAAACAATTCAAACAAAAGACAACGAGATAACCTGTAAGTCTAACTGTCAGTTACAGACACCACCTGGTATAGAGGTCCTGAATGGCAGGAAGCTTGGACCCAGTGATGTACTGGGCCGAACGCACTACCCCCTGTAGAGCCTTGCGGTCGGAGGCCGAGCAGTTGCCACACCAGGCAGTGATGCATCCCGCCAGGATGCTCTCAATGGTGCAGTTGTAAAACCTTTTGAGGATCTAAAGACCCATGCCAAATCTTTTCAGTCTCTTGAGGTGGAATAGGTTTTGTCATGCCCTCTTCATGACTGCTTGGACCATGTTAGTTTGTTGGTGATGTGGACGACAAGGAACTTGAAGCGCTCAACCTGCTCCACTACAGCCCCGTCGATGAGAATGGGGGCGTGCTCGGCCCTCCTTTTCCTGTACTCCAGAATCATCTCCTTTGTCTTGATCACGTTAAGGGAGAGGTTGTTGTCCTTGCACCACACGGTCTGGTCTCTGATCTCCCTATAGGCTGTTTCATCATTGTCGGTGATTAGGCCTACCACTATTGTGCCATCAGCAAACTTAATCATGGTGTTGGAGTCGTGCCTGGCCGTGCAGTCATGAGGGCCCCCCATGTTGAGGATCAGCGTGACGGATGTGTTGTTACCTACCCTTACTACCTGGGGGCGGTCCGTCAGGAAGTCCAGGATACAGCTGCAGAGGGAGGTGTTTAGTCCCAGGGTCCTTAGCTTAGTGATGAGCTTTGAGGGCACTATGGTGTTGAACACTGAACTGTAATCAATGAATATCATTCTCACATAGGTGTTCCTTTTGTCCAGCTGTGAAAGGGCAGTGTGGAGTGCAATAGAGACTGCATCATCTGTGATCCACAGATGTGGATCTGTTGGTGCGGTATGCAAATTGGAGTGGGTCTAGGGTTTCTGGGTTAATGATATTGATGTGATCCATGACCAGCCTTTCAAAGCATTTCATGGCTACAGATGTGAGTGCTACGGGTCGGTAGTCATTTCGGCAGGTTACCTTCACTTTCTTGGGCACAGGGACTATGGTGGTCTGCTTGAAACATGTTGGTATTACAGACTCAGACAGGAAGAGGTTGAAAATGTCAGTGAAGACACTTGCCAGTTGGTCAGCGCATGCTCGGAGTACACGTCCTGGTAATCCCTCTGGCTCTGCGGCCTTGTGAATGTTGACCTGTTTAAAGGTGTTACTCACATCCTTCCTGTTTGGCCCTGTCCGAGGGTGTCATCGGATGGGGCCACAGTGTCTCCTGACCCCTCCTGTCTCAGCCTCCAGTATTTATGCTGCAGTAGTTTATGTGTCGGGGGGCTAGGGTCAATTTGTTATATCTGGAGTACTTCTCCTGTCCTATCCGGTGTCCTGTGTGAACTTAAGTATGCTCTCTCTAATTCGCTCTTTCTCTCTTTCTTTCTCTCTCTCGGTGGACCTGAGCCCTAAGGCCATGCCTCAGGACTACCTGATATGATGACTCCTTGCTGTCCCCAGTCCACCTCCAGTTTCAACTGTTCTGCCTGTGATTATTATTATTTGACCATGCTGGTCATTTATGAACATTTGAACATCTTGGCCATGTTCTGTTATAATCTCCACCCGGCACAGCCAGAAGAGGACTGGCCACCCCACATAGCCTGGTTCCTCTCTAGGTTTCTTCCTAGGTTTTGGCCTTTCTAGGGAGTTTTTCCTAGCCACCGTGCTTCTACACTTGCATTGCTTGCTGTTTGGGGTTTTAGGCTGGGTTTCTGTACAGCACTTTGAGATATCAGCTGATGTACGAAGGGCTATATAAATACATTTGATTAGATTTGATTTGAAATCAGCTGTGGAGGGCGTGATCACGCATGCATGTTTCAGTGTTATTTGCCTCAAAGCGAGCATAGAAGTTATTTAGCTTGTCTGGTAGGCTCGTGTCAATGGGCAGCTCTCGGCTGTGCTTCCCTTTATAGTCTGTAATAGTTTGTAAGCCCTGCCACATCGGAACCGGTGTAGTACGATTCGATGTTAGTTCTGTATTGACGCTTTGCCTGTTTGATGGTTCGTCGGAGGGCATAGCAGGATTTTTTAAAGCTTCCGGGTTAGAGTCCCGCACCTTGAAAGCGGCAGCTCTACTCTTTAGCTCAGTGTGAATGTTGCCTGTAATCCATGGCTTCTGGTTGGGGTAGTTATGTACATTCACTGTGGGGATGACGCCCTCAATGCACTTATTGATAAAGCCAGTGACTGATGTGGTGTTCTCCTCAATGCCATCGGAAGAACATATTCCAGTCTGTACTAGCAAAACAACAGTCCTATAGTTTAGCATTAGCTTCATCTGACCATCTTTTATAGACCGAGTCACTGGTGCTTCCTGCTTTAATATTTGCTTGTAAGCAGGAATCAGAAGGATAGAATTATGGTCAGATTTGCCAAATGGAGGGCGAGGAAGAGCTTTGTACATGTCTCTGTGTGTGGAGTAAAGGTGGTCTAGAATTGTTTTCCCTCTGGTTGCACATTAACATGCTGATTGAAATTAGGAAAACTGATTAAACTTTCCTTGCGTTAAAGTTCCCGCCAATAGGAGTGCCACCTCTGGATGAGTGTTTTCCTGTTTGCTTATGGCAGTATACAGCTCATTGAGTGTGGTTTTAGTGCCAGCATTGTTCCTTGGTGGTATGTAGACAGTTACGAAAAATACAGATGAAAACTCTCTAGGTAGATAGTGTGGTCTACAGCTTATCATGAGATACTCAGGCGAGCAAAACCTCAAGACTTAGATATCATGCACCAGCTGTTGTTTACATATATGCATAGGCCCCCTGTCATGCTGGTGAATGAGGACCCAAAAGCGACTTGGCGAAAACAGAGTATTTAATCCAGAATAAACTTTACAAAACAAAAAGCATAATACTACACGTAAAGACAAGAACAGACTGGAGACTTGATCGAGAACTGCAGGTTGCCTCGGGAAGGCACTTGAACCTAGCAGACTCAGACACCTGCTCACCACGCAGCATCTGAGGGAAACACGACACGACAGGGCAAAACATAGACACAGCACGGTGAATATAAATGAGGATCCGACAGGGCAGGTACGGGAAACAAGGAGAGAAATAGGGACTCTAATCAGGGAAAAGGATCGGGAACAGGTGTGGGAAGACTAAATGATGATTAGGGGAATAGGAACAGCTGGGAGCAGGAACGGAACGATAGAGAGAAGAGAGAGCGAGAGAGTGAGAGAGGGAGGGGAGAGAGAGGGATAGAAAGAGGGAAAGAACCTAATAAGACCAGCAGAGGGAAACGAATAGAATGGGAAGCACAGGGACAAGACATGATAATAAATGACAAAACATGACAGTACCCCCCACTCACCGAGCGCCTCCTGGCGCACTCGAGGAGGAATCCTGGCGGCAACGGAGGAAATCATCAATGAGTGAACGGTCCAGCACGTCCCGAGACGGAACCCAACTCCTCTCCTCAGGACCGTAACCCTCCCAATCCACTAAGTATTGGTGACCCCGTCCCGAGAACGCATGTCCATGATCTTATGTACCTTGTAAATAGGTGCGCTCTCGACAAGGACGGGAGGGGGAGGGAAGACGAACGGGTGGTGCGAAGAAAGGGCTTAACACAGGAGACATGGAAGACAGGATGGACGCGACGAAGATGTCGCGGAAGAAGCAGTCGCACAGCGACAGGATTGACGACCTGGGAGACACGGAACGGACCAATGAACCGCGGAGTCAACTTACGAGAAGCTGTCGTAAGAGGAAGGTTGCGAGTGGAAAGCCACACTCTCTGGCCGCAACAATACCTAGGACTCTTAATCCTGCGTTTATTGGCGGCTCTCACAGTCTGTGCCCTGTAGCGGCAAAGTGCAGACCTCACCCTCCTCCAGGTGCGCTCACAATGTTGGACAAACGCTTGAGCGGAGGGAACGCTGGACTCGGCAAGCTGGGAAGAGAATAGAGGAGGCTGGTAACCCAGACTACTCTGAAACGGAGATAACCCGGTAGCAGACGAAGGAAGCGAGTTGTGAGCGTATTCTGCCCAGGGGAGCTGTTCTGCCCAAGACGCAGGGTTTCTGAAAGAAAGGCTGCGTAGTATGCGACCAATCGTCTGATTGGCCCTCTCTGCTTGACCGTTAGACTGGGGATGAAACCCGGAAGAGAGACTGACGGACGCACCAATCAAACGACAGAACTCCCTCCAAAACTGTGACGTGAATTGCGGGCCTCTGTCTGAAACGGCGTCTAACGGGAGGCCATGAATTCTGAACACATTCTCGATAATGATTTGTGCCGTCTCCTTAGCGGAAGGAAGTTTAGCGAGGGGAATGAAATGTGCCGCCTTAGAGAACCTATCGACAACCGTAAGAATCACAGTCTTCCCCGCAGACAAAGGCAGACCGGTAATGAAGTCTAGGGCGATGTGAGACCATGGTCGAGAAGGAATGGGGAGCGGTCTGAGACGACCGGCAGGAGGAGAGTTACCCGACTTAGTCTGCGCGCAGTCCGAACAAGCAGCCACGAAACGGCGCGTGTCACGCTCCTGAGTCGGCCACCAAAAGCGCTGGCGAATAGACGCAAGAGTGCCTCGAACACCGGGATGACCAGCTAACTTGGCAGAGTGAGCCCACTGAAGAACAGCCAGACGAGTGGAAACAGGAACGAAAAGGAGGTTACTAGGACAAGCGCGGCGACGCAGTGTGTGTGAGTGCTTGCTTAACCTGTCTTTCAATTCCCCAGACTGTCAACCCGACAACACGCCCATAAGGAAGAATCCCCTCGGGATCAGTAGAAGCCACAGAAGAACTAAACAGACGGGATAAGGCATCAGGCTTGGTGTTCTTGCTACCCGGACGGTAAGAAATCACAAACTCGAAACGAGCGAAAAACAACGCCCAACGAGCTTGACGGGCATTAAGTCGTTTGGCAGAACGGATGTACTCAAGGTTCTTATGGTCTGTCCAAACGACAAAAGGAACGGTCGCCCCCTCCAACCACTGTCGCCATTCGCCTAGGGCTAAGCGGATGGCGAGCAGTTCACGGTTACCCACATCATAGTTGCGCTCAGATGGCGACAGGCGATGAGAAAAATAAGCGCAAGGATGAACCTTATCGTCAGACTGGAAGCGCTGGGATAGAATGGCTCCCACGCCTACCTCTGAAGCGTCAACCTCGACAATGAATTGTCTAGTGACGTCAGGAGTAACGAGGATAGGAGCGGACGTAAAACGTTCTTTTAGAAGATCAAAAGCTCCCTGGGCGGAACCGGACCACTTAAAACACGTCTTGACAGAAGTAAGAGCTGTGAGAGGGGCAGCAACTTGACCGAAATTACGAATGAAACGCCGATAGAAATTAGCGAAACCTAAAAGCGCTGCAACTCGACACGTGACCTTGGAACGGGCCAATCACTGACAGCTTGGACCTTAGCGGAATCCATCTGAATGCCTTCAGCGGAAATAACGGAACCGAGAAAAGTAACGGAGGAGACATGAAAAGAGCACTTCTCAGCCTTTACGTAGAGACAATTCTCTAAAAGGCGCTGTAGAACACGTCGAACGTGCTGAACATGAATCTCGAGTGACGGTGAAAAAATCAGGACAATCACCAAAAGCACTCACAAACTTCTACAGATGCACGCATCCTCAAGATAGACAAAAACAAAGATGTTCAGCATGTCTCTCAGAACATCATTAACTAATGCCTGAAAAACAGCTGGCGCATTGGCGAGACCAAACGGCAGAACCCGGTACTCAAAATGCCCTAACGGAGTGTTAAACGCCGTTTTCCACTCGTCCCCCTCTCTGATGCGCACGAGATGGTAAGCGTTACGAAGGTCCAACTTAGTAAAGCACCTGGCTCCCTGCAGAATCTCGAAGGCTGATGACATAAGGGGAAGCGGATAACGATTCTTAACCGTTATGTCATTCAGCCCTCGATAATCCACGCAGGGGCGCAGAGTACCGTCCTTCTTCTTAACAAAAAAGAACCCCGCCCCGGCCGGAGAGGAAGAAGGCACTATGGTACCGGCGTCAAGAGACACAGATAAATAATCCTCGAGAGCCTTACGTTCGGGAGCCGACAGAGAGTATAGTCTACCCCGAGGAGGAGTGGTCCCCGGAAGGAGATCAATACTACAATCATACGACCGGTGAGGAGGAAGGGAGTTGGCTCGGGACCGACTGAAGACCGTGCGCAGATCATGATATTCCTCCGGCACTCCTGTCAAATCGCCAGGTTCCTCCTGAGAAGTGGGGACAGAAGAAATGGGAGGGATGGCAGACATTAAGCACTTCACATGACAAGATACGTTCCAGGATAGGATAGAATTACAAGACCAATTAATAGAAGGATTATGACATACTAGCCAGGGATGACCCAAAACAACAGGTGTGAAAGGTGAACGAAAAATCAAAAAAGAAATAGTCTCACTGTGGTTACCAGATACTGTGAGAGTTAAAGGTAGTGTCTCAAATCTGATACTGGGAAGATGACTACCATCTAAGGCAAACATGGGCGTAGGCTTGTCTAACTGTCTGAAAGGAATGTTATGTTTCCGAACCCATGCTTCGTCCATGAAACAACCCTCAGCCCCAGAGTCAATCAAGGCACTGCATGTAGCACCCGAACCGGTCCAGCGTAGATGGACCGACATAGTAGTACAAGATCTAGATGAAGAGACCTGAGTAGTAGCGCTCACCAGTAGCCCTCCGCTTACTGATGGGCTCTGGCCTCTTACTGGACATGAATTAACAAAATGTCCATCAAATCCGCAATAGAGGCACAGGCGGTTGGTGATCCTCCGTTCCCTCTCCTTAGTCGAGATGCGAATCCCTCCCAGCTGCATGGGCTCAGTCTCAGAGCCAGAGGAGGGAGATGGTTGCGATGCGGAGCAGGGAAACACCGTTGATGCGAGCTCTCTTCCACGAGCCTGGTGACGAAGATCTACCCGTCGTTCTATGCGGATGGCGAGAGCAATCAAAGAGTCCACACTGGAAGGAACCTCCCGAGAGAGAATCTCATCTTTGACCACTGTGTGGAGTCCCTCCAGAAAACGAGCGAGCAGCGCCGGCTCGTTCCAGTCACTAGAGGCAGCAAGAGTACGAAACTCTATAGAGTAATCCGTTATGGATCGATCACCTTGGCATAGGGAAGCCAGGACCCTAGAAGCCTCCCCATCAAAAACTGAACGGTCAAAAACCCGAATCATCTCCTCTTTAAAGTTCTGGTAATTGTTAGAACAATCAGCCCTTGCCTCCCAGATAGCTGTGCCCCACTCAGGGCCCGGCCAGTAAGGAGTGAAATGACGTAAGCAACCCGAGCTCTCTCTCTAGAGTATGTGTTGGGTTGGAGAGAGAACACAATCTCACACTGGGTGAGAAAGGAGCGGCACTCAGTGGGCTGCCCGGAGTAGCAAGGTGGGTTATTAACCCTAGGTTCTGGAGGCTCGGCAGGCCAGGAAGTAACAGGTGGCACGAGACGAAGACTCTGGAACTGTCCAGAGAGGTCGGAAACCTGAGCGGCCAGGCTCTCCACGGCATGGCGAGCAGCAGACAATTCCTGCTCGTGTCTGCCGAGCATGGCTCCTTGGATCTCGACGGCAGTGTTACGAGCGTCAGTAGTCGCTGGGTCCATTCCTTGGTCGGATCCTTCTGTCATGCTGGTGAATGAGGACCCAAAAGCGACTTGGCGAAAACAGAGTATTTAATCCAGAATAAACTTTACAAAACAAAAAGCATAATACTACACGTAAAGACAAGAACAGACTGGAGACTTGATCGAGAACTGCAGGTTGCCTCGGGAAGGCACTTGAACCTAGCAGACTCAGACACCTGCTCACCACGCAGCATCTGAGGGAAACACGACACGACAGGGCAAAACATAGACACAGCACGGTGAATATAAATGAGGATCCGACAGGGCAGGTACGGGAAACAAGGAGAGAAATAGGGACTCTAATCAGGGAAAAGGATCGGGAACAGGTGTGGGAAGACTAAATGATGATTAGGGGAATAGGAACAGCTGGGAGCAGGAACGGAACGATAGAGAGAAGAGAGAGCGAGAGAGTGAGAGAGGGAGGGGGAGAGAGAGAGATAGAAAGAGGGAAAGAACCTAATAAGACCAGCAGAGGGAAACGAATAGAATGGGAAGCACAGGGACAAGACATGATAATAAATGACAAAACATGACACCCCCGCCCTGTGCATTACCAGAGGCTGCTGTTCTATCCTACCGATAGAGTGCATTACCCTGCCAGCTGTATGTTCTTAATGTCATCATTCAGCCACGACTCTGTGAAATTTAAGATTTGACAGTTTTTAATGTCCCGTAGGTAGGATATTGGTGCTTTCAGTTCGAACCATTTATTTTACAGCGATTGAACTTTAGCTAGCAGGACGGAAGGCAAAGGCAGATTAGCCACTCGTCACCTGATCCTAACAAGGCACCCTGTTATTTTTCTGCAAAATCTCTGTTTCCTTCTCCATCGAATGACGGGGATCTGGTTCTGGTCGGGTGTCTGTAGTATATCCCTCCCGTCCAAATCATTGATGAAAAACTTTTTGTCTAATCTGAGGTGAGCAATCGCAGTTCTGATGTCCAGAAGCTGTTTTCGGTCATTAGAGACAGTAGCAGCAACATTATGTATAAAACACGTTACAAACAACGCTAAAAAACAAACAAAATAGCACAGTTGGTTAAGAGCCGATAAGATGGCAGCCACCGTGCTTCTACACCTGCATTGCTTGCTGTTTGGGGTTTTAGGCTGGGTTTCTGTACAGCACTTTGAGATATCAGCTGATGTACGAAGGGCTATATAAATACATTTGATTTGATTTGATGGCAGCCATCCCCTCCGGCACCATCTTTAATCCTTTAATCCACAATCTGGTTGTAAAACGTTCTGACCAGATATCAACCAGTAAAATACGTCTTTATCACATCGTATGCCAACTGGGATATAACTCCATTCTTATGTATTTTATTCCTCTCATGTTGCTATTTTTACTAGATTTAAAAAAAACTCTGCATCATTGGGAATGGTTTGTAAGCAAGCAGTAAAGTCTATACCCGTTGTATTTGGCGCATGTGACAAATATAATTAGATTTGATGATTAGATTTTTTGTGTGATTCCCCAAGTCAGTGATGGAATACAGAAGCATAACTGCCTTTGAGGTCCACCATCAAAATGTGCTGTTGCTATGGTAACAAGCAGCAGCAGAAATTATGTTTTGAGCAAGTAGCGTTCTTGGGGGAGATGAAAATAAAATGATATTTCTGTCTCAATGGAATGAACATGTCTAGACACTGTTACTCATACATCCAAATCAATATTTGCAAATAAAATCAACTCTTCACAACATTGATTTGATATCGATCGTCTCGCTAACATCAAAGGTCCAACCAAGAGGTTTTTCTTTTTCCTATTTAATCGCCCCTGTTGCCATGGTGAGGGCAGGACCATGAGGGATTATTACCACAAAAAAATGTAATTTCAAGATGGAGCAATAATAAGACCATTAGCCTGAAGTGGCGTATTGGCTGAATGATGTCATGTTCTATGCAGGACAGACACAGACAGTATGCCTGAACATGGCTGGAATAGCAGGAAATTCCTGGGACAGGAGACTCGAGGACAGTGAGTAGGATGAAGTCCAATTCAAATATTAATCTTTCCATTAGAACATGTATGACATACTTTGCTGAATTCATATCAACAGCTCCCTAGTCAAGGTCTTTCAGAATGCATGTACTTGCATTTTAAAATACAGAAATGAATTTGCAAGTAGTCTGCCTGAACAAAAACAACATTCTCACCAATGGTTACAAAAACTTCTTACTTGCTATAACTGTGATATGTTGTTGTTTAGCTACGTCAGTTGAAGGCACTGACTGTAAGTCATTCTGGACAAGAGTGTCTGCTAAATGACCGAAATGTGAAAGTGAACATACCAAAATGAACCACAAAGCACACTGGGTATTATAATTGGCAGTGTTACAGGGTAGAGCTCATTACAATAATACTCAGAAGGCTTTGCAACTGTCCATTTTTACTTATAAACTCAGCTAATGTAAACTGTGTTTATTTTCAGCAAACTTAACATGTGTAAATATTTGTATGAACATAAGATTCAACAACAGAGACATAAACTGAACAAGTTCCACAGACAAGTGACTAACAGAAATTGAATAATGAGTCCCTGAACAAACGGGTGTCAAAATAAAAAGTAACAGTCAGTATCTGGTGTGGCCACCAGCTGCATTAAGTACTGCAGTGCATCTCCTCCTCATGGACTGCACCAGATTTGCCAGTTCCTGTTGTGAGATGTTACTCCACTCTTCCACCAAGGCACCTGCAAGTTCCTGGACATTTCTGGGGGGAATGACCCTAGCCCTCACCCTCCAATCCAACAGGTCCCAGACGTGCTCAATGGGATTGAGATCCGGGCTCTTCGCTGGCCATGGCAGAACACTGACAATCCTGTCTTGCAGGAAATCATGCACAGAACGAGCAGTATGGCTGGTGGCATAGTCATGCTGGAGGGTCATGTCAGGATGAGCCTGCAGGAAGGGTACCACATGAGTGAGGAGGATGTCTTCACAGTAATGCACAGCGTTGAGATTGCCAGCAATTACAACAAGCTCATTCCGATGATGCTGTGACACACCGCCCCAGACCATGACGGACCCTCCTCCTCTAAATTGATCCCGCTTCAGAGTACAGGCCTCGGTGTAACGCTCATTCCTTCGACAAAAAAGCGTGAATCCAACCATCACCCCAGGTGAAACAAAACCGCGACTCGTCAGTGAAGATCACTTTTTGCCAGTTCTGTCTTTTTATTTATTTTTATTTCACCTTTATTTAACCAGGTAGGCAAGTTGAGAACAAGTTCTCATTTACAATTGCGACCTGGCAAAGATAAAGCAAAGCAGTTCGACAGATAAAACGACACAGAGTTACACATGGAGTAAAACAAACATATAGTCAATAATACAGTATAAACAAGTCTATATACAATGTGAGCAAATGAGGTGAGAAGGGAGGTAAAGGCAAAAAAGGCCATGGTGGCAAAGTAAATACAATATAGCAAGTAAAACACTGATGCAGCGATGGTGGGTTTGTGCCCATAGGTGACGTTGTTGTCGGTGATGTCTGGTGAGGCCCTCAGTCCAGCCTATTGTGGATAGTCTGAGCACTGATGGTGTCACACCCTGACCTAGAGAGCCTTTTTATTTCTCTATTTTGGTTATGTCAGGGTGTGACTAGGGTGGGTACTCTAGTTTTTTGTATTTCTATGTTGGCCTGGTATGGTTCCCAATCAGGCAGCTGTCTATCGTTGTCTCTGATTGGGGATCATATTTAGGCAGCCTTTTCCCACCTGTTGTTTGTGAGATCTTGGTTTGGTACTGTGCTGTTTAGCCCTACTAAACTTTACGTTTAGTTTGTAATTCTTTTTTTTCGGTGTTCATTGAATAAAATTAAGACGTATGCCTACCACGCTGCACCTTGATCCGATCCTTCCATCAACGAGCATAACAGAAGATCCCACGGACCAAGCAGCGTGCCGAGGAGGAGCAGGGATCCTGGGCCTGGGAGGAAAGCCAGGAGTGGAGGACATCCTGGACGTGGGACGAAAACATGACAGGAGACAGAAGCCTGCCATGGAAGCAGGCGGAGGCAAAGAAGGACAACAACGACGACACCAGGGTTCGCTGCCACGACCGAAGCCCGAGAGGCAGCCTCAAAACATTTTTGGGAGAGGCACACGGGGTGGTTGGCGGAGCCAAGGTGGGAACCAGAACCAACTCCTGTACTCACCATGTGGAGTTGGTCAACGTTCAGGTGCCATGTTTTGTGGTTCTACGCACTGTGTCTTCAGTGCGCCTCCACAGCCCGGTGTGTTCTGTGCCAGCTCCCCGCATTTGTCGTGCTAAAGTGGGTATCTGTCCAGGACGGGTTGTGCCAGCTCAGCGATACTGGTCTCCAGTACGCCTCCTGGGTCCAGTATATCCTGCGCCGGCTCTACGTACTGTGTCCCCAATATGCCTTCACAGCCCTGTGCCAGCTCCCCGCACTTGCCGTGCGAAGATGGTCATTTGCCCAGGACGCGTTGTGCCAGCTCTACGCTCCAGGCCTCCAGTGCGCCTCCACGGTCCAGTATATCCTGTGCCGACTCTACACACTGTGTCCCAAGTGCGCCTTCACAGCCCAGTGCGTCCTGTGCCAGCTCCCCACACTTGCTGTGCGAAGGTGGTCATTTGTCCAGAACGCGTTGTGCCAGCTCTACGATTCAGACCTCCAGTGCGCCTCCACGGTTCAGTATATCCTGTGCCGGCTTCACACACCCGGCCCTCCAGTGCGTCTCCCCAGCCCGGTACGTCCTGTGCCAGCTCCACGCACCAATCCTCCAGTGATGATCCATGGCCCGAAGCCTCCAGTGATGATCCATGGCCCGGAGCCTCCAGTGATGATCCATGGCCCGGAGCCTCTAGAGACAATCCAAGGTCCGGAGCCTCCAGCGACGGTTCCCAGTCCGGAGCCTACAGCGGGGGTTCCCAGTCCAGTCTATGTTGGCCTGGTATGGTTCCCAATCAGAGGCAACTGTCTGTCATTGACTCTGATTGAGTATCATATTTAGACAGCCTTTTCCCACCTGTTGTTTGTGGGATCTTGTTTTGGTACTGTGCGGTTTAGCCCTACTAAACGTTACGTTTAGTTTGTATTTGTTGTTTTTTCAGTTATCATTGAATAAAATTCAGATGTATGCCTACCACGCTGCATCTTGGTCCGATACTTCCATCAACGAGCATAACAGATGGAGCGATTGTGCGTTTCTGGTGTAACCACGGGAAGTTGTTGTTGCCATCCTGTACCTGTCCCACAGGTGTAATGTTCGGATGTACCGATCCTGTGCAGGTGTTTTTTCAAGTGGTCTGCCACTGCGAGGACGATCAGCTGTCTGTCCTGTCTCCCTGTAGCGCGGTCTTAGGCGTCTCACAGTACAGACATTGCAATTTATTGCCCTGGCCACATCTGCAGTCTTCATGCCTCCTTGCAGCATGCCTAAGGCACATCCACACAGATGAGCAGAGACCCTGGGCATCTTTCTTTTGGGTTTTTTCAGATTCAGTAGAAAGGCCTCTTTAGTGTCCTAAGTTTTCATAACTGTGACCTTAATTGCCTGCCGTCTGTAAGCTGTTCATGTCTTAATGACCGTTCCATATATATATATATATATATATTTTTTTAGAAAAGTAATTTGTATTTTGAAAATACAAATTACAGCTCTCGAATGTATCTTGTTAGAAAATACATTGGAGTGTATTTCAGCCCAGTGCAATACAAATGACAAAATACTCAGAAGTAGTTGAAATACATATTCAAATACATGTAACATGAATACTGCCCATCTCTGGTTGGCATCAGGTTTCCTAGTGGAGTCCCTGAATCAGAGCTTCAGAATGTCTGGAATTAATTGTGTCTACACACACACACACACGACATGAACTAAAACCTTGAATTACCACCAGCATGACATCATCGTGGCAGCACTGAGCTTGAATAATTTGTGTTCAGACTGAGCCATGTGTGTGTAACATGCATATTATAGACCACCCCTCCCCCGACCACACACTCAGCCTCCACACAGAGTCTAATCCCCACATGCTGAAACGTAATGCAAAAATCGTTCATGAAAAAAAAATGGACCCGATAACTTTAACAGGATCGGGGGAAAAAAAGCGTCTGGCAACAGTCGATATTAAAACATGCAGAGGCAGACGAGCTTGGGGCCTTACTGAGAGGAATGAGACTGCAGCAGAGGGGAGAGGAGAGGGAGAGCTGCCTACTGCAGCCTGCCTGCCACACAGAGTCAGAGACAGATGACTACTACTATTATCACATGTTATTTTCCCCCGCTCAGCTACCCGTTGATTTGTGTATGAAAACCGAGCGCTTTTCTTTTACTCCTGCATGCTTGCCCCCCTTCTGGGTTTCTGCTTTTCGAGTGATCAGCTGATGAAGAGGCTAGCAGCTCGCCGCTATGCTGGCTTGCTAATTCTCTCCCCTCCAGCTGCAGCCGCAGCCCATCCAGCTACAACCCATTCTGATCCACAGAGTCAGACTGCAGACTGCAGCCAGGTAAATATTTGTCCTTCCTTCTTTCATTGTCTTCCTTCATTCGCCCTTGCTTCCTCTATTTATTCTGAGGATAGGATTCAGCCAGGCTGCATCGCACAGACCGGCACAGAGGGAGAGAGGGAGACAGGAGAGAGAGAGCATGTGTGTGAGTGTCTGTCTGTCTGTGTAAGTGTCTGCAGTGTCTGTGTGAGCGGGAGAGGAAGTGAGTGTGTAGGTGTGAGCTGTAACAGATGAGGGGGTATCGTCTGCCAGTCGAGGAGGGGAAGGAAGAGGCAGGCTTGTTTGGTGATGATGGTACAAGCATAGAGCAACGCACGCACGCACGCACGCACGCACGCACGCACGCACGCACGCACGCACGCACGCACGCACGCACGCACACACACACACACACACACACACACACACACACACACACACACACACACACACACACACACACACACACACACACACACACACACACACACACACACACACACACACACAGGGTGTTTAGCTGTTTAATCCGTCTTTTAGGATTACTCTGTATCCCATTGCATTCCACTGTAGCCCTGTAGAGAAGGCTTTATAATGATAACCTTAAATGATAACCTGACCGATTGTCCGCATGATGTCTTTTGTTGTCCTTTTTACTGTTCTTTTTGCGCTTGATCATTCTCTTTTGTTCATGCTTTTCTCGCTTTTACTGTGTGTGTGTGTGTGTGTGTGTGTGTGTGTGTGTGTGTGTGTGTGTGCAAGTGTTTATTAGTGTACGTGTGTGGAAGTGCACATGCATATTCCACCGTTGGTAATGTCATACAGATCCTTCGTCATTGATGATGGTTATTAGGCCACTTTCGATATGGTCGCCCAGGGTGTGTTTGTCTGTGTTTATGGTGAGAGGGAGAGGTTGACTGATCGTATATGCATTCATAAGCACAGATTACATATTTATTTAAATATACAGTTGCATGCACTTTCATCTCTGTTTCCTTGTAGATTTTCACATTCTAATACAATATAATATGACGTGGGTGTGCACTATTTTGGCTGCATTTCTGTATGGTTCATACATCAATATTCCGTTCAGATTGGAGTGCATTCCTCAGTCTCTGCTGAATGTGAACACATATTCTCTCTCTCTCTCTCTCTCTCTCTCTCTCTCTCTCTCTCTCTCTCTCTCTCTCTCTCTCTCTCTCTCTCTCTCTCTCTCTCTCTCTCTCTCTCTCTCTCTCTCTCTCTCTCTCTATCTCTCTCTCTCTCTCTCTCCCTCCTTCCCTCCCTCGACAAGTAATGCTGCATGCATACGTCTACTTTAATTGCCTTTGTGTAAAATACAGCAGTTGCTTACTGCAGACATTTGCAGCTATGAGAGATTAAAATAAGATAGACACCACCATGGTGAATCTCCACTGAGGATTTACCCCATTGTTTTGCCTCAGACTTTAGTGTTTCCAACTCCACGGCCTGGTTCCTGGTTCCTGGGCCATGGCCTCAGTGGACCTGCTTTGACTTGGGACCAAGGCAGCATTTACATAACAGCATTTACATAACAGCATTTACATAACATTGGCTAACTGCGAACATGGGTTTACACCATCTTCTCACTGACCTCTATTTAACCCTTTTTTTAGGCTCTAAATGTCATGTTTTGTCTTATATTGTCTTGTCATTTTGCTTTTCCTTCTGTTCGTTTTCCCCCTGCTGGTCTTTTTAGGTTCGTTCCCCTTTTTCTCTCTCCCTCCCTCTCTCTCTTCTCTCTATCGTTCCGTTCCTGCTCCCAGCTGTTCCTATTCCCCTAATCAATCATTTAGTCTTCCCACACCTGTTCCCTATCTTTTCCCCTGATTAGAGTCCCTATTTCTCCCCTTGTTTTCCGTTTCTGCCCGGTCGGATCCTTGTATATTGTTCACCGTGCTGTGTCTTTGTATCGCCCTGTCGTGTCGTGTTTCCCTCAGATGCTGCGTGGTGAGCAGGTGTCTGAGTCTGCTACGGTCAAGTGCCTTCCCGAGGCAACCTGCAGTTTATTATCGAGTCTCCAGTCAGTTCTCGTGATTACGAGTGGAATTGTTTTTTATGCCTTATCTACCGCTCCGATTTGTCTAGGAGTATTGCTATTTCCTTTAACTGGATTAAAGACTCTGTTTTCGCCAAGTCGCTTTTGGGTCCTCATTCACCTGCATAACAGAAGGATCCGACCAAAGAATGGACCCAGCGACTACAGACGCTCGTAACACTGCCGTCGAGATCCAAGGAGCCATGCTCGGCAGACACGAGCAGGAATTGTCTGCTGCTCGTCATGCCATGGAGAACCTGGCCGCTCAGGTTTCCGACCTCTCTGGACAGTTCCAGAGTCTTCGTCTCGTGCCACCTGTTACTTCCTGGTCTGCCGAGCCTCCGGAACCTAGGGTTAATAACCCACCTTGCTACTCCGGGCAGCCCAAGGAGTGCCGCTCCTTTCTCACCCAGTGTGATATTGTGTTCTCTCTCCAACCCAACACATACTCTAGAGAGAGAGCTCGGGTTGCTTACGTCATTTCACTCCTTACTGGCCGGGCTCGAGAGTGGGGCACAGCTATCTGGGAGGCAAGGGCTGATTGTTCAAACAATTACCAGAACTTTAAAGAGGAGATGATTCGGGTTTTTGACCGTTCAGTTTTTGGTAGGGAGGCTTCTAGGGCCCTGGCTTCCCTATGCCAAGGTGATCGATCCATAACGGATTACTCTATAGAGTTTCGCACTCTTGCTGCCTCTAGTGACTGGAACGAGCCGGCGCTGCTCGCTCGTTTTCTGGAGGGACTCCACGCAGTGGTCAAAGATGAGATTCTCTCCCGGGAGGTTCCTTCCAGTGTGGACTCTTTGATTGCTCTCGCCATCCGCATAGAACGACGGGTAGATCTTCGTCACCAAGCTCGTGGAAGAGAGCTCGCGTCAACGGTGTTTCCCTGCTCCGCATCGCAACCATCTCCCTCCTCTGGCTCAGAGACTGAGCCCATGCAGCTGGGAGGTATTCGCATCTCGACTAAGGAGAGGGAACGGAGGATCACCAACCGCCTGTGCCTCTATTGCGGATTTGATGGACATTTTGTCAATTCATGTCCAGTAAAAGCCAGAGCTCATCAGTAAGCGGAGGGCTACTGGTGAGCGCTACTACTCAGATCTCTCCATCTAGATCCTGTACTACTATGTCGGTCCATCTACGCTGGACCGGTTCGGGTACTACATGCAGTGCCTTGATAGACTCTGGGGCTGAGGGTTGTTTCATGGACGAAGCATGGGCTCGGAAACATGACGTTCCTTTCAGACAGTTAGACAAGCCTACGCCCATGTTCGCCTTAGATGTCAGGAGGAACCTGGCGATTTGACAGGAGTGCCGGAGGAATATCATGATCTGCGCACGGTCTTCAGTCGGTCCCGAGCCAACTCCCTTCCTCCTCACCGGTCGTATGATTGTAGTATTGATCTCCTTTCGGGGACCACTCCTCCTCGGGGTAGACTATACTCTCTGTCGGCTCCCGAACGTAAGGCTCTCGAGGATTATTTGTCTGTGTCTCTTGACGCCGGTACCATAGTGCCTTCTTCCTCTCCGGCCGGGGCGGGGGTTTTTTTTGTTAAGAAAAAGGACGGTACTCTGCGCCCCTGCGTGGATTATCGAGGGCTGAATGACATAACGGTTAAGAATCGTTATCCGCTTCCCCTTATGTCATCAGCCTTCAAGATTCTGCAGGGAGCCAGGTGCTTTACTAAGTTGGACCTTCGTAACGCTTACCATCTCGTGCGCATCAGAGAGGGGGACGAGTGGAAAACGGCGTTTAACACTCCGTTAGGGCATTTTGAGTACCGGGTTCTGCCGTTTGGTCTTGCCAATGCGCCAGCTGTTTTTCAGGCATTAGTTAATGATGTTCTGAGAGACATGCTGAACATCTTTGTTTTTGTCTACCTTGACGATATCCTGATTTTTTCACCGTCACTCGAGATTCATGTTCAGCACGTTCGACGTGTTCTCCAGCGCCTTTTAGAGAATTGTCTCTACGTGAAGGCTGAGAAGTGCTCTTTTCATGTCTCCTCCGTTACTTTTCTCGGTTCCGTTATTTCCGCTGAAGGCATTCAGATGGATTCCGCTAAGGTCCAAGCTGTCAGTGAGTGGCCCGTTCCAAGGTCACGTGTCGAGTTGCAGCGCTTTCTAGGTTTCGCTAATTTCTATCGGCGTTTCATTCGTAATTTCGGTCAAGTTGCTGCCCCTCTCACAGCTCTTACTTCTGTCAAGACGTGTTTTAAGTGGTCCGGTTCCGCCCAGGGAGCTTTTGATCTTCTAAAAGAACGTTTTTATTTTACGCGCTTATTTTTCTCATCGCCTGTCGCCATCTGAACGCAACTATGATGTGGGTAACCGCGAACTGCTCGCCATCCGCTTAGCCCTAGGCGAATGGCGACAGTGGTTGGAGGGGGCAACCATTCCTTTTGTCGTTTGGACAGACCATAAGAACCTTGAGTACATCCGTTCTGCCAAACGACTTAATGCTCGTCAAGCTCGTTGGGCGTTATTTTTCGCTCGTTTCGAGTTTGTGATTTCTTACCGTCCGGGTAGCAAGAACACCAAGCCTGATGCCTTATCTCGTCTTTTTAGTTCTTCTGTGGCTTCTACTGATCCCGAGGGGATTCTTCCTTATGGGCGTGTTGTCGGGTTGACAGTCTGGGGAATTGAAAGACAGGTTAAGCAAGCACTCACGCACACTGCGTCGCCGCGCGCTTGTCCTAGTAACCTTCTTTTCGTTCCTGTTTCCACTCGTCTGGCTGTTCTTCAGTGGGCTCACTCTGCCAAGTTAGCTGGTCATCCCGGTGTTCGAGGCACTCTTGCTTCTATTCGCCAGCGCTTTTGGTGGCCGACTCAGGAGCGTGACACGCGCCGTTTCGTGGCTGCTTGTTCGGACTGCGCGCAGACTAAGTCAGGTAACTCTCCTCCTGCCGGTCGTCTCAGACCGCTCCCCATTCCTTCTCGACCATGGTCTCACATCGCCCTAGACTTCATTACCGGTCTGCCTTGTGTCTGCGGGGAAGACTGTGATTCTTACGGTTGTCGATAGGTTCTCTAAGGCGGCACATTTCATTCCTCTCGCTAAACTTCCTTCCGCTAAGGAGACGGCACAAATCATCATCGAGAATGTGTTCAGAATTCATGGCCTCCCGTTAGACGCCGTTTCAGACAGAGGTCCGCAATTCACGTCACAGTTTTGGAGGGAGTTCTGTCGTTTGATTGGTGCGTCCGTCAGTCTCTCTTCCGGGTTTCATCCCCAGTCTAACGGTCAAGCAGAGAGGGCCAATCAGACGATTGGTCGCATACTACGCAGCCTTTCTTTCAGAAACCCTGCGTCTTGGGCAGAACAGCTCCCCTGGGCAGGATACGCTCACAACTCGCTTCCTTCGTCTGCTACCGGGTTATCTCCGTTTCAGAGTAGTCTGGGTTACCAGCCTCCTCTGTTCTCATCCCAGCTTGCCGAGTCCAGCGTTCCCTCCGGTCAAGCGTTTGTCCAACGTTGTGAGCGCACCTGGAGGAGGGTGAGGTCTGCACTTTGCCGTTACAGGGCACAGACTGTGAGAGCCGCCAATAAACGTAGGATTAAGAGTCCAAGGTATTGTTGCGGCCAGAGAGTGTGGCTTTCCACTCGCAACCTTCCTCTTACGACAGCTTCTCGTAAGTTGACTCCGCGGTTCATTGGTCCGTTCCGTGTCTCCCAGGTCGTCAATCCTGTCGCTGTGCGACTGCTTCTTCCGCGACATCTTCGTCGCGTCCATCCTGTCTTCCATGTCTCCTGTGTCAAGCCCTTTCTTCGCACCCCGTTCGTCTTCCCTCCCCCCTCCCGTCCTTGTCGAGAGCGCACCTATTTACAAGGTACGTAGGATCATGGACATGCGTTCTCGGGGACGGGGTCACCAATACTTAGTGGATTGGGAGGGTTACGGTCCTGAGGAGAGGAGTTGGGTTCCGTCTCGGGACGTGCTGGACCGTTCACTGATTGATGATTTCCTCCGTTGCCGCCAGGATTCCTCCTCGAGTGCGCCAGGAGGCGATCGGTGAGTGGGGGGGTACTGTCATGTTTTGTCTTATATTGTCTTGTCATTTTGCTTTTCCTTCTGTTCGTTTTCCCCCTGCTGATCTTTTTAGGTTCGTTCCCCTTTTTCTCTCTCCCTCCCTCTCTCTCTTCTCTCTATCGTTCCGTTCCTGCTCCCAGCTGTTCCTATTCCCCTAATCAATCATTTAGTCTTCCCACACCTGTTCCCTATCTTTTCTCCTGATTAGAGTCCCTATTTCTCCCCTTGTTTTCCGTTTCTGCCCGGTCGGATCCTTGTATATTGTTCACCGTGCTGTGTCTTTGTATCGCCCTGTCGTGTCGTGTTTCCCTCAGATGCTGCGTGGTGAGCAGGTGTCTGAGTCTGCTACGGTCAAGTGCCTTCCCGAGGCAACCTGCAGTTTATTATCGAGTCTCCAGTCAGTTCTCGTGATTACGAGTGGAATTGTTTTTTATGCCTTATCTACCGCTCCGATTTGTCTAGGAGTATTGCTATTTCCTTTAACTGGATTAAAGACTCTGTTTTCGCCAAGTCGCTTTTGGGTCCTCATTCACCTGCATAACACTAAAGTACTTCTATATATGCGTACATTCATTTTTTTAAACTGGTGCCAGACTGCCTTAAACCAAGTCTTGTGAGGCTTGTGGGTGTCCTAGAGCAAAACATGTATGTGTTCGTTTGAGTCCCACCTTTCCAGAGGGGTCATATTAGTTTGTAGGCCAAACCGTTCAGAGGCTGCAGACATTTCCGTGAGAAGAACGATTTCTGGGGTGTCTCCAAATGCGGAATCAAATCAAATCAAATCAACTTTATTTATATAGCCCTTCGTACATCAACTGATATCTCAAAGTGCTGTACAGAAACCCAGCCTAAAACCCCAAACAGCAAACAATGCAGGTGTAAAAGCACGGTGGCTAGGAAAAACTCCCTAGAAAGGCCAAAACCTAGGAAGAAACCTAGAGAGCAACCGGGCTATGTGGGGTGGCCAGTCCTCTTCTGGCTGTGCCGGGTAGAGATTATAACAGAACATGACCAAGATGTTCAAATGTTCATAAATGACCAGCATGGTCAAATAATAATAAGGCAGAACAGTTGAAACTGGAGCAGCAGCACAGTCAGGTGGACTGGGGACAGCAAGGAGCCATCATGTCAGGTAGTCCTGGGGCACGGTCCTAGGGCTCAGGTCCTCCGAGAGAGAGAAAGAAAGAGAGAATTAGAGAGAGCATATGTGGGGTGGCCAGTCCTCTTCTGGCTGTGCCGGGTGGAGATTATAACAGAACGTGGCCAAGATGTTCAAATGTTCATAAATGACCAGCATGGTTGAATAATAGTAAGGCAGAACAGTTGAAACTGGAGCAGGAGCATGGCCAGGTGGACTGGGGACAGCAAGGAGTCCTCATGTCAGGTAGTCCTGGGACATGGTCCTAGGGCCCAGGCCAGTTGAAACTGGAGCAGCAGCATGGCCAGGTGGACTGGGGACAGCAAGGAGTCATCATGTCAGGTAGTCCTGGGGCATGGTCCTAGGGCTCAGGTCCTCCGAGAGAGAGAAAGAAAGAGAGAAGGAGAGAATTAGAGAACGCACACTTAGATTTACACAGGACACCGAATAGGACAGGAGAAGTACTCCAGATAAACAAACTGACCCTAGCCCCCCGACACATAAACTACTGCAGCATAAATACTGGAGGCTGAGACAGGAGGGGTCAGGAGACACTGTGGCCCCATCCGAGGACACCCCGGACAGGGCCAAACAGGAAGGATATAACCCCACCCACTTTGCCAAAGCACAGCCCCCACACCACTAGAGGGAAATCTTCAACCACCAACTTACCATCCTGAGACAAGGCCGAGTATAGCCCACAAAGATCTCCGACACGGTACAACCCAAGGGGGGAGGAAACCCAGACAGGCCGACCACAACAGTGAATCAACCCACCCAGGTGACGCACCCCCCAGGGACGGCACGAGAGAGCCCCAGCAAGCCAGTGACTCAGCCCCCGTAACAGGGTTAGAGGCAGAGAATCCCAGTGGAAAAAGGGGAACCGGCCAGGCAGAGACAGCAAGGGCGGTTCGTTGCTCCAGAGCCTTTCCGTTCACCTTCCCACTCCTGGGCCAGACTACACTCAATCATATGACCCACTGAAGAGATGAGTCTTCAGTAAAGACTTAAAGGTTGAGACCGAGTTTGCGTCTCTGACATGGGTAGGCAGACCGTTCCATAAAAATGGAGCTCTATAGGAGAAAGCCCTGCCTCCAGCTGTTTGCTTAGAAATTCTAGGGACAATTAGGAAGAGGAAGACCACATGCAAAACAACATATCTCTAGCGTAAACAGATTGAGTTCTATGGGGATTTTTCAATTATGCTAATGTGATTTCTGTGGGGTGCAGACATCAACTCTAGGTTAATGAATAATTTAATAGTGAAATCAATAATCTATGCACATTTAGTTCATTCTTTGAAATAGTTTTTGGAAGAGGCTGTTGAATTGTTTTTCAAGGTCAAACTTTGACTGTCTAAATCGTTAAGTCATCAAACTGCTAGACTTTCTTCAGAGAGGAGATCAATTGAACAGCTATTTAACAACCACTAAACTGTCAGGAGTGTAGCTGACAGGGGTTACAGGGATCAAATCACTGTCAAGAGCACAGTTGTTTCTTATCCCATCCCCAAACTTATTTCCAAATCTGGTCCTATTGCATTTACATTTTATTGGGCCAATCTTTCTCCTCTTGAATAAGAAGATAACTTGTACACAACCCTGATTAATGTGTGTAAATGATCTCTCCACTCAAATATTTGTTAATGTACTGTATATTCCGGGCAGCAGGTAGCCTAGAGGTGGGTGGCAGGTAGCCTAGCGCTTAAGAGCGTTGGGCCAGTAACCGGAAGGTTGATGGTTCAAATCCTTGTGCCGGCAATGTGGAGAAATCTGCTGTTCTGTCCTCAAGCAAGGCAATTAACCCCCAACAACAGCAACTCCCAGGGCACCGATGACATCAATCAAGGCTACACACTGCACCGGTTTGATTCAGTCGGCTTGGGTTAAATGTGGAATAACATTTCAGTTAAATGCATTCAGTTGTGCAACTTTCTAGGTATCCCCTTTCCCACTTCCAGCAGCTTGTGCATTCCTATATCCATCCTTTGTTTTCTGTGGTTCCCAGGAAGTGTAGATGTTCCTTTAAGTAACAGCTAATTGAGATCCAAATAAACAAACAAATCCCCTCCTCTTCTTCTCTTCCTCCTCCTTGACCTCCCCCCATGTGGAGGAGAACGGGGCCTTGGAGGACATGGAGGAGGACATCAGCCTAAAGAAACGGAAAGGTGATCACCATGGCGACAAAGACTCTGAGTCCCGAGACTCCGGCCAGGAGGCTGGAGGTGAAAAGGTCAAGAAACGCAGAGGTCGACCTCCGGCAAAGAAACTGCCCCCCAACCCTCCCGAGCTCACCAAGCAGCTTAACACACTGGTGGACATGGTTATCAACTACAAAGACGGGTGAGATTACCAGGGAGAATTGGGGGAGCTGTGGTAATTATGTATTAATGGGTAATGCAATTATATCCACACAATATTAATTAACTACTTATTAGCGATGTGTAGATATGAAGGGCAATGGTGTTTGATGTCAGACCGTGTAGGGAATGGTTAGACATGAATTACTTATATTTTGTGCCTCTATTTCACTGTGTGAGCATTGTGTTGCAGAAATGATGAGACAGAGAGGACCAGCCCTGACTTCTAAAATAGCATGTTTTCTTTCAAATTCTTTAGTTGCACTTGTTTAGACTTGCCTGGAACAATGGAACTAAATCTGGCCAATCTGCCACTCCAGGGAGTCTCAATCAAACGCTCAAAGCATTTGAAATAAAACAAATACTATTGTTGGTTGGTAACAGTGCCTGTGCATACTAATTCCAGGTTGGGCCGTCAGATCAGCAAAGGCTTTGTCCAGCTGCCTTCTAGGAAGGAGGTGCCAGAGTACTACGAGTTGATCCGCAAGCCTGTGGACTTCAGGAGGATCAGGGTAGGCTCTGCGGACCATCTACACTGCATCTATAGGCACAGCACCAACCCACCCACCCAAATCTTCCCACATACCAATTCAGCTCAGCACCAACTCTCAGCCTTTCAGCCTACTGGTGGCTCACCACTAACCCACCAACTGATCTGCTCTTCCCCCAAATCTTCCCACATACCAACTGGACCAAGGCCTGTTAACGCAGTCATAGATGAAAGCGCTAACCTTTCATCTGTCTGTCTGTCCTTCCACAACCCTGTGGTTGTCATTAACAAATTAATATACAGCATTTCCCAGCATCATCCGAGCAAACCTTTCTGTTGATGTTGACTTCAGGTACTATACTGAACAAAAATATAATATAATAATAATAATATAATAATATATGCCATTTAGCAGACGCTTTTATCCAAAGCGACTTACAGTCATGTGTGCATACATTCTACTTATGGGTGGTCCCGGGGATCGAACCCACTACCCTGGCGTTACAAGCGCCATGCTCTACCAATTGAGCTACACATATAAATGCAACATGTAAAGTGTTGGTCCCATGTTTCATGAGCTGATATAAAATATCCCAAAAATGTTCCATACTCACAAAAAGCTTATTTCTCTCAAATTTGGTGCACAAATGTGTTTATTTCCTTATTAGTGAACAGTTCTCATTTTCCAAGATAATCAGACAGGAGTGGCATATCAAGAAGCTGATTAAACAGCACGATCACTACAAAGGTGCACCTTGTGCTTGGGAAAATAAAAGGCCACTATAAAATGTACACAATGCCACAGATGTCTCAAGTTTTGAGAGAGCGTGCAATTGGCATGCTAACTGCAGGAATGTCCACCAGAGCTGTTGCCAGAGAATTGCATGTTAATTTCTCTACCATAAGCTGCCTCCAATCTCGTTTTAGAGAATTTTGTAGTACGTCCAACCGACCTCACTACTGCAGACCAGTGTATAGAGTTGTGTGGGCGAGTGGTTTGCTGATGTCAACGTTGTGAACAGAGTGCCCCATGGTGGCGGTGGGGTTATGGTATGTGCAGGAATAAGCTCCAGATAATGAACACAATTGCATGTTATCAATGACAAATTGAATGCAAGAGATACCATGACGAGATTCTGAGGCCCGTTGTCGTGCCATTCATCCGCCACCATCATCTCATGTTTCAGCATGATAATGTACGGCCCCCATGTTGCAAGTATCTGTACAAAATTCCTGGAAGCTGAAAATGGCCTGCATACTCACCAGACATGTCACTCACTGAGCATGTTTGGGACGCTCTGGATCGACGTGTACGACAATATCCAGCAGCATCGCACAACCACTGAAGAGGAGAGGGACACCATTCCACAAGCCACAATCAACAGCCAGATCAACTCCATGTGAAGGAGATGTGTTGCGCTGCATGATGCAAATGGTGGTCACACCAGATACTGACTGGTTTTCTTATCCACGCCCCTACCTTTAAAAATAAAAGGTATCTGTAACTAACATATGCATATCTGTATTCCCAGTCATATGAAATCCGTAGATTATGGCCTAATGCATTTATTTCAATTGACTGATTTCCTTATATGAACCGTAACATCTTTAAAATTGTTGCATGTTGCATTTATATTTTTGTTCAGTATAATGTGCATTGTATTTATGTGAGAGTACATGTTTTCTGTCCATGTGTGTTTTTTGTAGGAGCGTGTGCGCAATCACAAGTACCGGAGTGTGGGAGATCTGGAGAAGGACATCGTACTGCTGTGTCACAATGCCCAGACCTTCAACTTGGAAGGATCTCAGGTTTGCCTCAGGGATGTGATCTAGGCCTGCTGGAGTTCACACCACTGCCTACCGTTTCTACATGAAGTCCACATGCCATGATGCCCCCAGCTCTTGATTGTGAGAGGCTAATTCGGTGGCTAATTTGGTTCATGTTATGTTATATGTGTGTTTGCTTTAGATATTTGAGGACTCAATCGTTCTCAAGTCTGTTTTTGAGAGTGCACGACAGAGGATCGTCATTGACGATGAGGAGAAAAAGGACAGCACTGCCATCTGTGACGATGGAGGTCGAGACAATCACTTTGGTTCATCAGAAGGTGAGAGACCCGGCCTTTGTGATCTCAAAATAAACTGTTTGAATGACACATTCTTTTAAAACCCCAATAGTAAGATCAAGATGATGCAGTTCAGTTAACAATGAGAAGATCATTTTCACTTTTACACACCCAAATCATTGTGAGTCTTATCAAGCATTATAATTATTTAGATTTTTTGAATAGCTTGAAAGGATTTATTTTCTCAAAGATCAATGACAGAACAAACTATTATATGGTTGTCATTATAAAAAGGATATGTGATATGTTGTTCCTTTGTCAATCCTCTCTTTTCAGTGAAAACGGTGACAAAGCAGGTGAAACAGAGGATGAAGAAAGAAGAGCGGAGCAGAAAGATGAAGGTCAAGAAGACAGTCTACAGTGATGTAGACAGCGATGAGGATCTGGAGGACAATACAGCTAAAGATGAGGGTTGACCTGGAGGACCAATGCTCGTTAATTTATCCTCTTTCTTTCTCTCCGCTGTCACTGTTTTTGCAATGCAGCTTATTAGTTCTCACCTTGATAAAGATTTGTCTCATCTCAAGTCAAGAAGGCTACTCAAAGAAAGGAATTTACATACCTAATGATGTTGGTCCTCAAGTAATTCATGCAGCCTTAAACTTTCACGTCTCTTTACTATTATTTTGCCTTTTTGTTCTTTGGGATTTTATGGTGTTGCTCTCTTGGTCCTCATATTGAAGCTATTGTGTGTATCCTTAATGCTTAACCAGAGGTTATCTCCACCCTCTTTTTTCATTAATTGTTTTTGTATTTGAAAATGTTATTACTGTATGTGTGAAATGCCTTCATATGTCTTGGAGCATGATGATGTATTTCTGCTAAGACGGAGACCGCCCTCAGAGAGTGGCGCATGTTGATGACATCAATATATGTTGTGTTACAGGTGTGGGAGATGGCAGAAAATGGTTGGTCAGTTCTTCAATATGACTAGGATGGACACTACTGGATTGTTTCAAATCTCAAAATGTGTGGATTTAAATTGAAATATGATTCTGTAATAAAACTCCAAATGGGAGAATTGTATTTGAACAATATTGTGTGTTCTGAATGACCTGACCACCAACATTGATTTCATACTTAGTTAGCAGATGTAAACAGATAAAGTTGTACTGTTTCAGCTGTAAGTTTTAGTTTATATACTCATGGGCTTCTTGTGTTATTTTTCATCTTTTTCAGTTTGGTTTAGAGTGGCAACTGCCAAGTCCTAGGTGACAAACAAGGAGGAAATAGATCTTCCAGCAGGAGACTGTAGGGATTTGTGTTGAGGTATTTTGTGTTTCTCTCTCTTGGCAAGACTGAAAGTTGTCATCCTATTCCTATAAAGACGGTCGGTCCTTTTGGCAGAACATGTCAACAACCAATGGGGAGACCAATTCTGGCAAGAAGTACAAGTGGCTGCAGTAGCTGTACTAAGATCAATTCTGACAAGAAGTACAAGTGGCTGCAGTAGCTGTACTAAGATCAATTCTGGCAAGAAGTACAAGTGGCTGCAGTAGCTGTACGAAGATCAATTCTGGCAAGAAGTTGCTACAGTTCTTCTATACTAATCATGAGTTGTGTTTTGGAGCAGTGACTTCTTACTTGCTGAGCGGCCTTCAGGTTAAGTCGATATAGGACTCCTTTTACTGTGGATATAGATACTTTTGTACCTGTTTCCTCCAGCATCTTCACAAGGTCCTTTGCTGTTGTTCTGGGATTGATTGGCACTTTTCGCACCAAAGTACGTTAATCTCTAGGAGACAGAACGCGTCTCCTTCCTGAGCGGTATGACGGCTGCGTGGTCCCATGGTGTTTACACTTGCGTACTATTGTTTGTACAGATGAACGTGGTACCTTCAGGCGTTTGGAAATTGCTCCCAAGGATGAACCAGATTTATGGAGGTCTACAATTTATTTTCTGAGGTCTTGGCTGATTATTTAAATTATTCCCATGGTGTCAAGCAAAGAGGCACTGAGTTTGAAGGTAGGCCTTGAAATACATCCACACGTACATCATTGACTCAAATGATGTCAATTAGCCTATCAGAAGCTTCTTAAACCATGACATCATTTTCTGGAATTTTTCAAGCTATTTATAGGCACAGTCAACTTAATGCATGCAAAACTTGGACTTACTGAAATTATATATAGGGAATTTTTATTGAAATTATGTCTGTAAACAATTATTAGGAAAATTACGTGTGTCATGTACAAAGTAGATGTACTAACCGACTTACCAAAATTATAGTTTGTTAACAAGAAATTTGTGGAGTGGTTGAAATACGAGTTTTAATGACCCCAACCTAAGTGTATGTGAGACCAAGTGGTCTCATACATGTGGTTAGCAGTTATTGCGAGTGTAGCTTGTGCTAGTGTTTCTTGTTCCATCTCCTTAGTTTACTTTAATTCCACTGATTTCAAAACTACAGAAAGTGGAGAGCAACACTTATGCAGTTCTACGACACAATATATATATATATATATATATATATATATATATATATATATATATATATATATATATATATATATATATAATATATAAAAGATGAGTTAGACAGGATTACCTACACATACTGACGAGCTCAAATAGACAGAACCAAGCTACATGGCAGACCAATACGAACTAATTTCTCGGCATGTCCAGCCCACTCATTATCTCAGCCAATCATGTCTAGAGGGAAGGTTGCTGTCTTGTTCTGTGGCTAAACCAACTAGGCTTGTAATTTAACAATTGTATTCATATTACAGATGGTATACAAGTTTGTTATTAAGGCACATGAAAGTTCACATGTTCCAGAAGGCATTTCTGCAAAAAAAAATGCATTTTGATAAACAAAGAAGTTTATGCTTAAATGGCTCTCCTGTGAAGTACTGACCTGTGACATGTGCCTAGTTTCCTGAAACAAGTCACATACTGTAATTAATCATAGGTCACATTTCATGGAAATCTGGAAACACTGGACCGTTACTTTACTTTTTAGATACACGTAAGGTTTGCTGAGACACAAGGAGAGAGGTTCATTACTCATTATTGTGCTTATCACTCTTTTGAAAGTAGGATAATGCGGTAGAGAGGGACTTAGCCATCCGCTACATTTGTATAGTCTCAGCCAGGAGAAGGGAGAAAGGTAAGTGAAGTGTATCTAGGCTATTATATGCCACTCTCTCCCAGAGCCACTTATGATGTGATGAAAAATGTGTCTTAATTGCTAGCATCACTCTTTCTCTCTGAAACAATGATGAATTCATTATGCAAGAAGTAGATTTTGACATGGTATGGAATCTGAAACTGAATGACTGTATTCTGTTCGGTTTTGTGATATGAAAGTCTGTTTACAACAATGTCGTTTACAGAGTACAATACACATAGAATCAATCAGAAGAGGACTAAAACATATTCAGTCTTAAATTAAATGATTCATAATTCATTTAATTTGAGTGAGTGGTTTTCTTTCAATGTCCTAAACCACATTTTCTTTGCACGTACTACAGCTCTCTTGTCACGTTCTGACCTTAGTTCTTTTGTTATGTCTTTGTTTTAGTATGGTCAGGGCGTGAGTTGGGTGGGGTGTCTATGTTCGTTTTTCTATGTTGTATTCTGTGTTTGGCCTGGTATGGTTCTCAATCAGAGGCAGGTGTCATTAGTTGTCTCTGATTGAGAATCATACTTAGGTAGCCTTTTCCCACCTGTGTTTGGTGGGTGATTGTTTCCTGTTTTGTTGTTCGTGTCACCATTCAGGACTGTTTCGGTTTTCATTTCCATTCACTTTGTTATTTTTGTATTGAGTCGTGTTCAGTTATTATTAAAGTATCATGGACACTTACCACGCTGCGTATTGGTCCCATCCTTGCTACCCCTTTCTCAGATGAAGAGGAGAAAAGCCGTTACAGAATCACCCACCACCAAAGGACCAAGCAGTGTGGTATTAGACAGCTGCAGAAGTCTTGGGACTCATGGACATGGGAGGAGATTCTGGATGGCAAGGGACCCTGGGCACAGGCTGGGTAATATCGCCACCCCAAAGCAGAGCTGGAGGCAGCGAAAACCGAGAGGCGGCCTGAGCCAACTCCCGGTGCTTACCGTGGAGAGAGGTGGACCGGGCAGGCACCGTGTTATGCTGTGAGGCGCACGGTGCCCCTGGTGTGCAGGCATAGCCCGGTGCGTTACATCGCAGCGCCTCGTATCGGCTGGGCTAGAGTGGGCATCGAGCCAGGTGCCATGAAGCCGGCTCAGCGCATCTGGTCTCCAGTGCGTCTCCTTGGGCCGGGGTACATGGCACCAGCCCTCCGCACGGTGTCACCGGTTCGCCAACACAGCCCAGTGTGGTCTGTTCCACCTCGCCACACTGGCCTGGAGCGGTGCTCGAGACCTCCAGTGCGCCTCCACGGTCTGGTCTATCCGGTGCCTCCTCCACCCTCCACGCACCAGGCCTCCGGTGGCAGCCCCACGCACCAGGCTGTCTCTCCGTCTCCTTCCTCCAGGTGCTCCCTCCTGTCCTGAGCTGCCAGAGTCGCCCATCTGTCCTGAGCTGCCAGAGCCACCCGCCAATCAGGAGCTGCCAGAGCCGTCCATCACTCCGGCGCTGCCGGAATCGTCCTTCACTCTGGGGCTGCCGGAATCACCCTTTACTCCGGCGCTGCCGGAGTCTCCCACCTGTCCGGTGCTGCCGGGATCTCCCGTCCATCCGGGGCCTGCTGCTAGGGTCCCCAGTCCGAAGTCGGCGGAGAGGGTCGCCACTCTTAAGGCGATACTGAGGCGGGTTAAGAAGCGGGTAAAGACTATGATGGAGTGGGGTCCACATCCCGCGCCAGAGCCACCACTGTGGACAGACACCCACACAGACCCTCCCCTATAGGTTGAGGTTTTGCGGCCGGAGTCCGCACCTTTGGGGGGGTACTGTCACGTTCTGACCTTAGTTATTTTGTTAGGTCTTTGTTTTAGTATGGTCAGGGCGTGAGTTGGGTGTGTTGTCTGTTCGTTTTTCTATGTTGTGTTTGGCCTGGTATGGTTCTCAATCAGAGGCAGGTGTCATTAGTTGTCTCTGATTGAGAATCATACTTAGGTAGCCTTTTCCCACCTGTGTTTGGTGGGTGATTGTTTCCTGTTTTGTTGTTCGTGTCACCATTCAGGACTGTTTCGGTTTTCGTTGTATTGTATCGTGTATTGAGTCGTGTTCAGTTATTATTAAAGTATCATGGACACTTACCACGCTGGGTATTGGTCCGATCCTTGCTACTCCTTAAAGCCGTTACATCTCTCAGTAAGTAATGAGTTTAGTGAGTAATTTACCTGAAGAGGGTATTTCTTTCCAAAATAATGGCTGCTGGGAAATTCCTTTTCCCTATCAAACAAATAGGTTTGTACCAAAACTCTAGTGCTGAATTACTAATCGACCCCTAGCCTGTATTACTCTGGGTCGACCCGAACATAGAATGTATGCGTGCATGATTTTAAGTTGCTTTGGATAAAAATGTCTGCTAAATGGCATATTTTATATTATTGAGGAGGATTGAATAGGTGATGCTTATTGCTTCACCTTGCTTTCTGATTGGCTGGGACCATAGAGATAGATAGAGGACTCATCTTTATATTAGTTCCAATATAGCTTTGACAGCATGGGCAGCACCATTGAGGCTATCTACATTTTGAAGTAGTTTTTTTCACGATTGTTTTACCAATATGACTCAAACGGGGTCACCAGGAGGGATCAGCCAATGAATTTGGAAGAACACCCAGTGAACTACATAAAAATTGTGGAAGCTCTCAACGGCACTTCCCATGCTAATACTGCCTTTTTGCCACTAGAGGCCTCTATCATTCTCTATGGACGAGCCTTAGGTGCCTCGGGCTTAGACTAGGGGTTGTTTCTGGATAAGTTCTATAGAAAGATCAGAAGTAACCATGCATCACCCATACTCTCTGTGTCCCCCCTCCCCTCTTTACCAGCAGGTGGTGCAATCGAGCCATTCAGTCCAATCATGTCCCTCTCAGATCACACAATCAAAACTTCAGTCCCCTGGGATCTGCTGCTGGTGTTGGTTGCCCTGTCTCACTGAGACTACAGTAACAAATTAAGTAATTCAGTAGGTAGTGACTGAAATGTTTCTGGTTTGAATCCCCGTGCCGACTAGGTGACTCAACCCTTGTTGTTCTGGATAAGAATGACATAAATGTAAGTAATGGTCTTTACTGGCTGGAGAGAGGGACCTATAGGTCTCAGAGGAATCAGAAAGGAGGAATAACTGCTAAGATGGTGGTCTCCAGGGAAAGGAGCAGTGTGCTCTTAAATCAAACTAGAAACTGTCATCTCAAAGTAGGCTATGTATTGTGTACCATAGTAAACAAAACAAAAAATGCTGTGAAACTCATTAGCAAAAGGGCCCTTTTAATTTTATTTCACCTTTTTCTGCAGACCTTTACCCAGTTCCAAAAAATAACCTTGATGGATGGCTCTGTGTTTGTGTGGCAGTGAACAATGACAGTTGTGCTGTAGTAGCTATAATGTTATTTGGATACCAAACTGCAACTGGGGAAAAATATCCAAGCACTGAAGGTGAGGCCATTAAAAGAATTTCCCCAGTAGAGAACCTAACATGCATAAATAACACACACATTTTCTCACTCTAACACACACACACACACACACACACACACACACACACACACACACACACACACACACACACACACACACACACACACACACACACACACACACACACACACACACACACACACACACACACACACACACACACACACACACAGCTTTTTTGCTTTACTTCAGCTCTGTGTGCTAAAACAGGTCAACATTAAGCCCACTCACATATATACTGTGATACTGTATCTATGTATAATATTAAAATGCTAATGATTTCAGATGGGGTGCCAGCCAGATATCCATGTGGTTGTGAAATGTAATTGTGCCATACATACTAAAAGGGATTCATGAGTTCTTCATTTGTAATGCAGGAATTTCAATAGGCATCTGTTTTTCTATACACGCAATCATGCTGTCCAGGAAGGAGCTACATTAATAAACAATGGAATTCAGGCCCATTTTAATAAGCCCAATTGTTTTGGTTTCTTTCATTTATTAAAAGGATTTATAACTTTGCCCAACTTCCCAATTTACTGCTCTGTTGTAAATATACCTATTTGCTCAGTATCTAAATGCTGATGGGTATATTTGATGCTCGGATACAATGTTGTAATTTGATTGGCCAAACAAGTTATTGACTAATCAATATCTAATTGCATTCTTTGTTGGTAGCAGCTGTCTGTGTAATCTCTAATGTGTTCAGTTTACATTAGAGAAACCAGGACAATGTTTCGCAGTACTGGATATATGCTCAGAATATGCTTAGAGACACCATTTCTAAAGTTTGTAGGAGGTTTTTATGAGATATCAGATGATGGCATTACTTTCTGCTCTCTTTCTATGTTCAGCGATGACCTCTAAGCTATTTTTCCTAGAATCATCCTATTACCTCTTTCACCTGAAGTCCACAAATGTCACTACTTCAGTTGGTAGAACATGGTCTTCATTTTATTACCTGTTGAGGAATCCTTTTCTGGTTTGAAATAGAAATGTCATATAAATCATAATAAAAAAAGGGTTTAAGTTATGGTATCCAAAATCGGAATAAATGGAATTCGGGCAATGTGTGTTTACACAGCCGTTTATTCATGCTCTGGGATAATGTGATTCAGGAACTCCGCAGCACTCCACGAATCAGGCCTTTATGGTAGAGTGGCTAGACGGAATCCACTCCTCAGTAAAAGGCACATGACAAGCCCGCTTGGAGTTTGCCAAAAGGCACCCAAAGGACTCTCAGACCATGAGAAACAAGATTCTCTAGTCTGATGAAACAAAAATGGAACTCTTTTGCATGAATGTAAAGCGTCACGTCCCTACGGTGAAGCATGGTGGTGGCATCATCATGCTGTCGGGATGTTTTTTAGAGACAGGGACTGGGAGACTAGTCAGGCCCGGGGGAAAGATGAACAGAGCAAAGTACAGAGATGAAAACCTGATCCAGAGCGCTCAGGACCTCAGATTGGGACGAAGGTTCACCTTCCAACAGTACAATGACCCTAAGCACACAGCCAAGACAATGCAGGAGTGGCTTCGGCACAAGTCTCTGAATGTCCTTGAGTGGCCCAGCCAGAGCTTGGACTTGAACCCGATCTAACATCTCTAGAGAGACCTGAAAATAGCTCAACATCCAATCTGACAGAGCTTGAGAGGATCCTTTCAAGTGGAGAAGAATTGGAGAAACTCTCCAAATACAGGTGTGCCAAGTCTGTAGCATCATACCCAAGAAGACGAGGCTGTAATCGCTTCCAAAGGTGCTACAACAAAGTACTGAGTAAAGGGCCTGCATAATGTGTTATTTCAGTTTTTTCTTTTAAACATTTGCAAAAAAAGTATATATTTTTTTCTTTGTCATTATGGTGAGGTATTATGTGTAGATTGATGAGGAACAATTTTTATGTAATCAATTTTAGAACAAGGCTGTAATGTAACAAAATGTGGAAAAGGAAAGAGGTCTGAATACTTTTCGAATGCACTGTAAGTAATTTGGGGTTTTCCTCTTTGCATGAGGCAGGCAGGCAGGCAGGCAGGCAGGCAGGCAGGCAGGCAGGCAGGCAGGCAGGCAGGCAGGCAGGCAGGCAGGCAGGCAGGCACAGGCAGGCAGGCAGGCAGGCAGGCAGGCAGGCAGGCAGGCAGGCAGGCAGGCAGGCAGGCAGGCAGGCAGGCAGGCAGGCAGGCAGGCAGGCACACTCACTCTTTCTATTTTTCTCACTCTCTACAACTCTGACATTCTCCTTGGCATTTCTGAAAAACAACTCCTCAGTTTCAATCTCTGTAACCTCAATACACACTCTGACCTCCCTCCAAACACCAGTGAGCCCTGCCCTCCCTCCTAACCTGAGATGATTGATATACTGTATAAGACCCCTGGTATGCAAGGTTACTCACTACCTACTCAATGTCCATCTGGACCCTGTAAAACAGCAACTCACAACTTACTTCGTCTGTACTGGCAGGGGAGTAGATAACACAGTCGGACAGTGACAGTCCCATCGTGAGTGCCAAAACTGGCTGAAAATCCACCTGCTGTGTCACTTTGACAAGCTAGTCATTTTCCTGAAGTTCCTCACCATTCATATATGTAATATGAATTCATATTTTCAGCGCTTTTTGGCAGTCCAATTTGTCTTTCATTTGAACGCCCAGAAAAAAAGTTTGAAAGGCAGAAAAGAAGCCCATTACACATATGAATAACCATGAAAAGAATTGACTTATAAAATGTGCAGGAGAGTAACAGGGCCAAGTGGCCTTTCAACTGCACTTAGGCTGACCACTGAATTGATCAACCATTCACTCAGGCATAATAGACCCCAAAGAGTTGCAGAGGAGGTGATTGTGTAACAAGGTAATGTTATTACTCACTCTTTTGCAGGTTTTATTATATAATTTCTTCTATCCTAGCCAAATTTCCTCATCTGCTTACATGCACCTCCCTATATCAAGGTGTTTTGGTACTTCCCTTACGCACTACACTTTTCCGCGCACTAACTATTACTATACCACAGGTCAGTATAATCAACCAGTCTAACTGTTAATCCTTCCCTCAATCCACCATTCATTGTGACAATAGTGGTAGGTGGATTGTTTGTCTAGATCTGCAATAAGCTAACTGTCAATCATACCACACATAAAAGCATTCAAAGCTGCATCAATTTTCAATATGAGTCTACAATAACAAATAGGAATAGCTGATAGGCAGCAGAGGCCTGGTGCATCATTGCGCATGAAAGAACAGTGAAGATGGCGCCGTATTGGATGGCTGCCATTTTGCAAGCTCCGACCCAACTTTGTTATTTTGTTTATTTTTACTATATTTTCACAAAATGTATCCACTATTATTTCTTACAACCGACAAGAACTCTTGAACATCAGATCGGTGGTTACTTACCCCAATTTACCGTGATCAGACATGGCAGCTCTGCTTCTAGCTCCGTGTTTTTATTTCTTACATTATTAGCCCAGAATGTTTTTTGTGTTATTACAGTGACTTACGAAAGTATTCACCCCCTTGGCATTTTTTCTATTTTGTTGCCTTACAAACTGGAATTGAAATAGATTTTTTTGGGGGGTGTGTATCATTTGATTTACACAACATGCCTACCAATTTTAAGATACAAAATATTTTTCATTGTGAAACAAACAAGAACTAAGACAAAAACACAGAAAACTTGAGTGTGCATAACTATTCACTCCCACAAAGTCAATACTTTCTAGAGCCACCTTCTGCAGCAATTACAGCTGCAAGTCTCTTGGGGTATGTCTCTATAAGGTTGGCACATCTAGCCACTGGGATTTTTGCCCATTCTTCAAGGCAAAACTGCTCCAGCTCCTTCAAGTTGGATGGCTTCCGTTGGTGTACAGCAATATTTAATAAGTCATACCACAGATTCTCAATTGGATTGAGGTCTGGGCTTTGACTAGGCCATTCCAAGACATTTAAATGTTTCCCCTTAAACCACTCGAGTGTTGCTTTAGCAGTATGCTTAGGGTCCTTGTTCTGCTGGAAGGTGAACCTCCGTCCCAGTCTCAAATCTCTGGAAGACTGAAACAGGCTTCCCTCAGTAATTTCCCTGTATTTAGCGCCACCCATCATTCCTTCAATTCTGACCAGTTTCCCAGTACTTAACGATGAAAAACATCCCCACAACATGATGCTGCCACCACCATGCTTCACTATGGAGATGGTGTTCTCGGGTTGATGAAATGTGTTGGGTTTGCGCCAGAGATAGCATTTTTCTTGATGGCCAAAAAGCAACATTTTTGACACATCTCACCAGAGTACATTCTTCCATATATCTGGGGAATCTCCCACATGCCTTTTTAAGCAAACACCGAACATGTTTACTTATTTTTTTCTTCAAGCAATGGCTTTTTTTCTGGCCATTCTTCCGTAACGCCCAGCTATGTGGAGTATACAGCTTAAACTGGTCCCTTGGACAGATACTCCAAGGAGCATTGCAGCTCCTTCAGGGTTATCTTTGGTCTCTTTGTTGCCTCTCTGATTAATGCCCTTCTTGCCTGGTCTGTTAGTTTTGGTGGGCGGCACTCTCTTGGCAGGTTTGTTGTGGTGCCATATTATTTCCATTTTTTTGTAATGATGCATTTAATGGTGCTCAGTGGGATGTTCAACGTTTTTGAAACTTTTTTATAACCCAACCCTGATCTATACTTCTCAACAACGTTGTCCCTGACCTGTTCGGAGAGTTCCTTGGTCTTCATGGTGCCACTTGCTTGGTGGTGCCCCTTGCTTAGTGGTGTTGCAGACTCTGGGTCCTTTCAGAACAGGTGCATATATACTGAGATCATGTGACAGATCATGTGACACTTAGATTGTACACAGGTGGACTTTATTTAATTAATTATGTGACTTCTGAAGGTAATTGGTTGCACCGGATCTTATTTAGGGGCTTCATAATAAAGGGGGTGAATACATATGCACGCATCACTTTTCCGTTTTAAATGTTTAAGTATTTTTTTAAACAAGTCATTTTTTTCATTTCACTTCACCAATTGGGACTATTTTGTGTATGTCAGTTACATGAAATCCAAATAAAAATACATTTAAATTACAGGCTGTAATGCTACAAAATAGGCAAAATGCCAAGGGGGATGAATACTTTTGCAAGGCACTGTACATACAGCCAGAAAGAGCGCCGGTAGCTCACCAGCATTCCGACCAGAAATATGACTTTCCTGGATTGTATTTTTCGTTCGTACCCCCCAAGGCAACTGAACTTATTCAAAAGGCTGCTCCAAGATAGAGCCGGTGGAGAAGAGGTAAATCTAGTCCGACTCAGGAGGCGTGCACACCATCCACTGCTTCCTCGTATGTTGCTCACTAATTTTCATTCCCTGGACAATAAAGTAGACAAGCACAGGGCTAGGATCTCCTCTCTGGATCTCCTTCCAGAGAGACATCAGAGACTATAACATACTCTGTTTCACAGAATCATGCCTCTCTCCAGATACATTGTCCCCATCCATACAGCCAGCTGGCTTCTCAGTACATTGCGCAGACAGGAGTAAAGAAGAAAGGCAGAGGTGAATGTTTCATAATTAACTACTCGTGGTGTGATTGTGATAACGTACAGGAACTCAAATCCTTTTATTCACCTTTTGAGAGCCCCAAGACAAAGGTGATGTATGGAATGGGTCACATGATTAAGATTTGTATGAAATATACTTATAATTGATAGCAGACAGTATCTGCTGTTTTTATTGTGTAGAAACCAGGGTCTGGCCCCGAGCCATCTCTCCCTGGAACCTTATAGAACAGAAATATTAACTCATGCTCTGGAATACGGTATCACCCAAAACATTCTAAATCTCCGGTTAGTGTTAAATCTCCCAGAGGCCCACTTTCAGTACACACAGACAGAATAGAGTTATAAGAACCTCCTATTATGTTATATAAAACAACCATTTGATGCAATTACAGTATTATAACATAATCTTGCAAATTTGTTCTCACATACTCAAAAACTCGACCATTGTCTCTCTCCCTTCCGGGATGGCTACAAGGCCCTCCCCTGCCCTCCCTTCGCGAAATCAGATCACAACTCCATTCTGCTCCTCCCTTCCTATAGCCAGAAACTCAACAGGAAGTACCCGTGCTAAGGTCTATTCAACGCTGGTCAGACCAATCGGAATCTATGCTTCAAGATTGGTTTGATCTCTTGGACTGGGTTATGTTCCGGGTTGGCTCTGAGAATATCATTGACGTATACGCTGACATGGTGACTTAGTTCATCAGGAAGTGTATGGGGGATATTGTTCCCACTGTGACTTTTATAGCCAAGATACACCCCCTTCAGTCTACATGACAAACAACAGATGTATGGAATGGGTCACATGATTAAGATTTGTATGAAATATACTTATAATTGATAGCAGACAGTATCTGCTGTTTTTATTGTGTAGAAACCAGGGTCTGGCCCTGAGCCATCTCTCCCTGGAACCTTATAGAACAGAAATATTAACTCATGCTCTGGAATACGGTATCACCCAAAACATTCTAAATCTCTGGTTAGTGTTAAATCTCCCAGAGGCCCACTTTCAGTACACACAGACACAATAGAGTTATAAGAACCTCCTATTATGTTACATAAAACAACCATTTGATGCAATTACAGTATTATAACATAATCTTGCAAATTTGTTCTCACATACTCAAAAACTCGACCATTGTCTCTCTCCCTTCCGGGATGGCTACAAGGCCCTCCCCTGCCCTCCCTTCGCGAAATCAGATCACAACTCCATTCTGCTCCTCCCTTCCTATAGCCAGAAACTCAACAGGAAGTACCCGTGCTAAGGTCTATTCAACGCTGGTCAGACCAATCGGAATCTATGCTTCAAGATTGGTTTGATCTCTTGGACTGGGTTATGTTCCGGGTTGGCTCTGAGAATATCATTGACGTATACGCTGACATGGTGACTTAGTTCATCAGGAAGTGTATGCGGGATATTGTTCCCACTGTGACTATTAAAACCTACCAAACCAAAAACCGTGGATAGATAGCAGCATTCATGCAAAACTGAAATCGATAACCACCGCATTTAACCATGGTAAGGTGACAGGGAATATGGTTGAATCCAACAGTGCAGTTAAGCCCTCCATAAGGAAATCAAACAGTCAAAAGTGGAGTCGCAATTCAACGGCTCAGACACGAGACGTATGTGGCAGGGACTCCAAACAATCACGGATTACAAAGGGAAAACCAGAGGACACTGATGTCTTGCTCCCTGGCAAGCTAAACACCTTCTTTGGCCCCATTTTGTTGATAACACAGTGCCACCGACGCAGGCCGCTCACGAGGACCGCGGGCTCTCGTTCTCTGTGGCTGACGTGAGTAAGCCATTTAAATGTGTTAACCCTTTCATGGCTGCCGGCCCAGACGGCATCCCTAGCCGTATCCAAAGAGTATGCGCAGACCAGATGGCTGGAGTGTTTACATACATATTCAATCTCTATTCCAGTCTGCTGTCCCCACTTGCTTCAAGATTTCCACCATTGTTCCTGTACCCCAGAAAGTAAAGGTAACTGAAGTAAATGTCTATCGCCCCGTCCAACCTGCCTCACAAACGTAGACCACGTGTAACCACACCAACCCAGGACCTCCACGTCGGGCTTCTTCACCTGCAGAATCATCTGAGACCAGCCACCCAACAACTGATGAAACAGGAGTGTTTCTGTCTGTAACATGTATGCTGCATGTATGTGTCAGGGGGCTAGGGTCAGTCTGTTATATCTGGAGTACTTCTCCTGTCTTATCCGGTGTCCTGTGTCAATTTAAGTTTGCTCTCTCCAATTCTCTCTTTCTTTCTCTCTCTCTCTTTCTCTCGGAGGACCTGAGCCCTAGGACCATGCCTCAGGACTACCTGGCATGATGACTCCTTGCTGTCCCCAGTCCACCTGGCCGTGCTGCTGCTCCAGTTTCAACTGTTCTGGCTGCGGCTATGGAGCCCTGACCTGTTCACCGGACGTGCTACCTGTCCCAAACCTGCTGTTTTCAACTCTTTAGAGAAAGCAGGAGCGGTAGAGATATTCTCAATGATTGGCTATGAAAAGCAAACTGACATTTACTCCTGAGGTGCTGACTTGTTGCACCCTCAACAACTACTGTGATTATTATTGTTTGATCATGCTGGTCATTTATGAACATTTGAACATATTGGCCATGTTCTGTTATAATCTCCACCCGGCACAGCCAGAAGAGGACTGGCCACCCCTCATAGCCTGGTTCCTCTCTAGGTTTCTTCCTAGGTTTTGGCCTTTCTAGGGAGTTTTTCTTAGCCACCGTGCTTCTACATCTGAATTGCTTGCTGTTTGGGGTTCTAGGCTGGGTTTCTGTACAGCACTTTGAGATATCAGCTGATGTAAGAAGGGCTATATAAATACATTTGATTTGATCTGATTAATAAAGCCCTTTTGTGGGGACAAATTCATTCTGATTGGCTGGGAGGGCATAGACCCACCCACTGGGGAGCCAGGCCCACCCATGCTCCTGCTCCTGCCCAGTCATGTGAAATCCATAGATTAGGGCCTAATTTATTTATTTCAATTGAGTGATGTCCTTATACGAACTGTAACTTATTAAAATCATTGAAATTGTTGCATGTCGAGCTTATATTTTTGTTCAGTATATGTTTATACCCCGGACTCCGACATTGCGCATCCTAATATTTATATATTTCTTAAATCCATTCTTTTACTTTTAGATTTGTGTGTGTTGTTGTGAATTGTTAGATATGTATGCATTGTTGGAGCTAAGAACACAATCATTTCGCTACACCTGCAATAACATCTGCTAAATACTGTTTGTCTATGCAACCAATAAAATGTTATTGTATTTTATTTGAACTCGGGCTACCCAAGAGGAAACGCTGACGTTATCAGTTAGCGCTGATTGGAATATGTTTCGAGACTCCGCTGTTAACATTGACAGCATTACAGCAAAAATGGAAGAGGCAAAGTGGAAGGGGGAAGAAGTAAGGAACTTGTCTGTCGGCCCTGCATTTTTTGCTCCTTTGCATATTTTGGTCCTTAAATGAAACTGGTATATTTTCTATTTTTCACAATTTTCTTTAACCAATTTTGGTTAAAGAAAATTGTGAAAAATAGAAAATATACCAGTTTCATTTAAGGACCAAAATATGCAAAAGAGCAACAAAAAAAATAGCAATATGGGGATGAGGTAGTTGGACAGGCTATTTACAGATGGGCTATGTACAGGTGCAATGATCTGTGAGCTGCTCTGACAGCTGATGCTTAAAGCTAGTGAGGGAGATATGAGCCTCCAGCTTCAGTGATTTTTGCAATTCGTTCCAGTCATTGGCAGGAAAGAACTGGAAGGAAAGGTGGCCAAAGGAGGAATAGGCTTTGGGTGTGACCAGTGAAATATACCTGCTGGAGTGCATGCTATGGGTGGGTGCTGCTATGGTGACCAGTGAGCTGAGATAAGGTGGGGCTTTACCTACCAAAGACGTATTGATGACCTGGAACTAGTGGGTTTTGCGATGCATATGAAGCGAGGGCCAGCCAACGAGAGCATACAGGTCGCAGTGGTGGGTAGTATATGGGGCTTTGATGACAAAATGGATGGCACTGTGAAAGACTGCATCCAATTTGCTGAGTAGAGTGTTGGAGGCTATGTGTAAATGACATCGCCGAAGTCAAGGATAGGTAGGATGGTCAGTTTTACGAGGGTATGTTTGGAAGGAGAGTTTACAGTCTAACCAGACACCTAGGTATTTGTAATTGTCCACATATTCTAAGTCAGAACCGTCCACAGTAGTGATGCTGGATGAGCGTGTAGTAGCGGGCAGAAAACGGTTGAAGAGCATACATTTAGTTTTACTAGCATTTAAGATTGAAGCTCATATGGAGGTTAGTTAACACAGTGTCCAAAGAAGGGCCAGAAGTATACAGAATGGTGTCGTCTGCAAAGGTGGTGGATCAGAGAATCACCAGCAGCAAGAGCGACATCATTGATGTATACAGAGAAAAGAGACGGCCCTAGAATTGAACTCTGTGGCACCCCCATAGAAACTGCCAGATGTCCGGACAACAGGCCCTCCAATTTGACACACTGAGCTCTGTCTGAGAAGTAGTTGGTGAACCAGGCGAGGCAGTCATTTGAGAAACCAAGGCTATTTAGTCTACCGATAAGAATGTGGTGATTGACAGAGTCAAAAGCCTTGGCCAGGTCGATGAATACGGCTGCACAGTATTATCTTTTATCGATTGCGGTTAGGATATCGTTTAGGACCTTGAGCGTGGCTGAGGTGCACCCATGACCAGCTCAGAAACCAGATTGCATAGTGGAGATAGTACGGTGGGATTCTAAATGGTCGGTGATCTGTTTATTAACTTGGCTTTCGAAGACCTTAGAAAGACAGGGTAGAATAGATAATGGTCTGTAGCAGTTTGGGTCTAGAGTGTCTCCCCCTTTGAAGATGGGGATGACCGTGGCAACTTTCCAATCTTTGGGGATCTCAGACCAAACGAAAGAGAGGTTGAACAGGCTAGTAATAGGGGTTGCAACAATTATGGCGGATCATTTTAGAAAGAGAGGGTCCAGATTGTAGAAACTGGATGGACATAAAATATACAGTAGATGGGAGAGGTTGAGGGTAGAGAAACTAAAAACAAGCAAAATATAACTATCGTAAAATAGATATAGATATAATGTATAAAGTGTGTATAAGCTAGAAGTAGAAGCCTAAGTGTTGTTGTTCATAAGCGAAAAATAATAACGGAAAAGATATTTCAAAAAGATGTGTGTGTATATAGTACCAGTCAAAATGTTGGACACACCTACTCATTCCAGGGTTCTTCTACAATAATAGGGAAGACATCAAAACTATAAAATAACACATATGAAATCATGTAGTAACCATAACCGTGTCAAAATATATTTTATATTTTATATTCTTCAAAGTAGCCACCCTTTTCCTTGATGACAGCTTTGCACAGTCTTGGCATTCTCTCAACCAGCTTCATGAGGTAGTCACCTGGAATTAATTTGAATTAACAGGTGTGCCTCGTTAAAGGTTAATTTGTGGAATTTATATCCTTCTTAATTCGTTTGAGTCAATCAGTTGTGTTGTGACAAAGTAGGGGTGGTATACAGAAGATAGTCCTCTTTGGTAAAAGACCAATTCCATATTATGTCAAGGACAGCTCAAATAAGCAAAAAGAAATGACAGTCCATCCTTACTTTATGACATGAAGGTCAGTCAATTTGGAAAATTTCAAGAACTTTGAAAGTTTCTTCAAGTGCAGTCGCAAAAACCATCAAGCGCTATGATGAAACTGGCTCTCACGAGGACCGCCACAGGAAAGGAAAACCAGAGTTACCTCTGCTGTAGAGGATAAGTTCATTAGAGTTGCACCTCAGATTGCAGCCCAAATAAATGCTTCATGGAGTTCAAGTAACAGACACATCTCAACATAAACTGTTCAGAGGAGATTGTGTGAATCAGGCCTTCATGGTCGAATTGCTGCAAAGAAACCACTACCAAAGGACACCAATCAGAAGAAAATACTTGATTTGGCCAAGAAACACGAGCAATGGAAATTAAACCAGTGGAAATCTGTCCTTTCATCTGATGATTCCAAATGAGAGTTTTTTGGTTCCAACCGCTGTGTGTAATGTGTGGTTCCATGTGGAATGTGTGGTTCCCACCGTGAAGCATGGAGGAGGAGGTGTGATGGTGTGGGGGTGCTCTGCTGGTGACACTGTCTGTGATTTATTTAGAATTAAAGGCACACTTAACCAGCATGGCTACGATAGCATTCTGCAGCGATACGCCATCCCATCTGGTTTGCACTTAGTGGGACTATCATTTGTTTTTCAATAGGACAATGACCCAAAACACACCTCCAGGCTGTGTAAGGCCTATTTGACCAAGGAGAATGATGGAGTGCTGCATCAGATGACCTGGCCTCCACAATCACCCGACCTCAACCCAATTGAGATGGTTTTGGATTAGTTGGACCGTAGAGTGAAGGAAAATCAGCCAACAAGTGCTCAGCATATGTGGGAACTCCTTCAAGACTGTTGGGAGAATGCCAAGAGTATGCAAAGCTATCATCAAGGCAAAGGTTGGCTACTTTGAAGAATCTCAAATATAAAATGTTATTTTATCGTTTTGATGTCTTCACTATTATTCTACAATATACAAAATAGTGAAAAATAATGAAAAACCCTTGAATGAGTAGATGTGTCCAAACTTTTGACTGGTACTGTATGTGTACAAAAAAATATATATGGGGGATTGGAAATCATGCACTAGGCTGGGTTTCTGTACAGCACTTTGATATATCAGCTGATGAAAGAAGGGCTATATAAATACATTTGATTTGATTTGATTTGACGACACCTCACGCCTATAGTAAACTTTAAGGCAGCAGACAAATCCTATTTCCTTTAGTATTGGGGATTGGAATGTCTGTGTGTGCCTTACGAAGAGTCTACCTCAGAACTGTAACATGCAATAAATGGACTTTGGGACATTATATTTCATCAGCCAAAATGGTGGTAACAATGACAGATGGAATATGAAATTGAATGTTGACTTTGTGGTGTCATTAAAGTTAAATGAAGACGTTATAACAAAGACATTGTAACTCGAAGAGTTTTCATAATGTGCATATGATGTTTACATCCTTTTTGTTATGTAGAAAATATCCAGATTAAAGAGAATGTTTTTGTCACGGCGAACTGTGATTTTAGTTGTCTAAACGAGATCATAGTAAATTCTAATACCTTTCCTCGTAACGAGCTACACCCCAGGGAACCCAGAGAGCGTCTTATAAAGACAGAAACGCCCCCTTTTGACCAGAGGGTATTAAGCATGTGAGTTAAGAATTAACATACTAGACTAGAGGACCACGCGCTGCAGCCAGGGTCCATGATTAGTCATGACCCTATAACACAACATGAGGTTGAAGAGGACAAAGAAACCTCTTAACAATCAATGCTACGGTTGAGTACTGTATCTAAGAAGGTGAATTCAAGCAGGACCAACCGGTTATTCTGTTCAAGTCATTGGTTGTCTACACAGCCCTCCTACCCACGCTGGGAGCGTCGACAAAGCTGATTAGCCTCCTCAGAAGACCACTCTCACAGAACGAGTGCAAGGAAACAGACAACTAAGAGAAAGGACATTGTGACATCTTGTGGACATCATATTCAAAGTAATTTTCAATTTTCAACCTCTCCATGTCACAGTCTGTAATCCCCAGATGTTTTAAGATGACCACAATTATTCCTGTTCCTGAGAACTCTAAGCCTTCATGCCACAATGTCTACTGCCCTGTAGCACTGACTTCTGTAATCATGAAGTGCTTTGAGAGGCTGGTTATGGCACACATTAACGACTGGCTGGTTATGGCACACATAGACGACACGATCTCAATTGCTCTCCACACTGCTCTCACCCACCTAGATAAGATGAATGCCTACAGTGGCAAGAAAAAGTATGTGAACCATTTGGAATTACCTGGATTTCTGCATAGATTGGTCATATAACATGATCTGATCTTCATCCAAGTCCCAACAATAGATGAACACAGTCTGCTTAAACGAATAACACACTAACAAGTATATGTTTTCATGTCTTTATTGAACACACAGTGTAACCGTTCATAGTGCAGGGTGGAAAAAGTATGCGAACCCTTAGATTTAATAAGTGGTTGACCCTCCTTTGGCAGAAATCACCTCAACCAAACGTTTTCTATAGTTGCGGATCAGACCTGCACAACGGTCAGGAAGCATTTAGGACCATTCCTCTTTACAAAACTGTTTCAGTTCAACAATATTCTTAGGATGTCTGGTGTAAAACTATCTCTTGAGGTCATGCCACAGCATCTGAATCGGTTTGAGATCAGGACTGATTGGACCATTCCAGAAAGTGTATTTTCTTCTGTTGAAGCCATTCTGTTGTTGATTTACTTCTGTGTTTTGGGTCGTTGTCCTGTTGCATCACCCAATTTCAATTGGCGGACAGAGATTCAATTGGCGGACAGATAGTTTTACATTCTCCTGCAAAATGTATTGATAAACATGGGAATTCATTTTTCTGTCAATGATAGCAAGCTGTCCAGGTCCTGAGGCATCAAAGCAGCCCAAAACCATGATGCTCCCGCCACCATACTTTACAGTTGGGATGAGGTTTTGATGTTAGTGTGAGGTGCCTTTTTTTCTCCACACATAGTGTTGTGTGTTCCTTCCAAACAACTCAACTTTAATTTAATCTGTCCACATAACATTTTGCCAGTAGAGCTGTTGAACATCCAGGTGCTCTTTTGTGAACTTCAAATGTCCAGCAATGTTTTTTTGGACAGCACTGACTTCTTCCGTAGTGTCCTCCCATGAACACCAATCTTGTTTATTGTTTTACATATCTTAGACTCGTCAACAGAGATGTTATCATGTTCCAGAGATTTCTGTAGGTCTTTAGCTGACACTCCTGGATTCTTCTTAACCTCATTGAACATTCTGCGCTTGTGCTCTTGCAGTCATCTTTTCAGGATGGTCACTCCTAGGGAGAGTAGCAACAGTGCTGAATTGTCTCCATTTATAGACAATTTGTCTTACTGTGGACTGAAATACTTTTGTAACCCTTTCCGGCTTTATGAAAGTCAACAATTCGTAATTTTAGGTCTTCTGAGATCTCTTTTGTTTGAGGCATGGTTCACACCAGGAAATGCTTCTTGTGAATAGCAAATGCAAATGTTGTGAGTGTTTTTTATAGGGCAGGGCAGCTCTAACCAACATCTCCAATCTTGTCTCATTGATTGGACTCCAGGTTGGCTGACTCCTGACTCTGATTAGCTTTTGGAGAAGTCATTGGCATAGGGGTTCAAATACCTTTTCCAACCTACACTGTCAATGTTTAAATGATGTATTCAATATAGACAAGAAAAATGCAATAATTGGTGTGTTATTAGTTTAAAACCTGTTGTGACTAGGGGGCAGTATTTTCATTTTTGGGAGAAAAAAACGTTCCAGTAGTAAACGGGATATTTTGTCAAGACAATATGCTATAATATGCATATAATTGACAGCTTAGGATAGAAAACACTCTAAATTTTCCAAAATTGTAAACATATTGTCTGTGAGTATAACAGAACTGATGTTGCAGGCGAAAGCCTGAGAAAAATCCAATCCGGAAGTGCCTCATGTTTTTAAAGCGCTGTGTTCCAATGCGTCCCTATTGAGCAGTGAATGGGCTATCAACCAGATTACTCTTTCTCCGTATTCCCGAAGGTGTCTACAGCATTGTGACGTAGTTTTACGCATTTATGTTGAAGAATACCTGTAAGCGGCGACATTGCGCAAGTGGTCACCTGATGGCTCCTAGAGTGACTCTCGCGTAAAAGGTAGAGGTAGCCATTACTCCAATCGGTCCTACTGAAAAACGAATGGTCCCGATGGATATATTATCGAATAGATATTTGAAAAACACCTTGAGGATTGATTATAAACAACGTTTGCCATGTTTCTGTTGATATTATGGAGCTAATTTGGAATATATTCCGGCGTTTTCGTAACTGCAATTTCCGGGCGATTTCTCAGCCAAATGTGAAGAACAAACGGAGCTATTTCGCCTACAGAAAGAATATTTTTGGAAAAAAGGAACATTTGCTATCGAACTGGGAGTCTCGTGAGTGAAAACATCCGAAGCTCATCAAAGGTAAACGATTTAATTTGATTGCTTTGCTGATTGCCGTGACCAAGTTACCTGCTGCTAGCTGGACAAAATGCTATGCTAGGCTATCGATAAACTTACACAAATGCTTGTCTAGCTTTGGCTGTAAAGCATATTTTGAAAATCTGAGATGACAGGGTGATTAACAAAAGGCTAAGCTGTGTTTCAATATATTTCATTTGTGATTTTCATGAATAGGAATATTTTATAGGAATATTTATGTCCGTTGCGTTATGCTAATTAGTGTCAGATGATGACAACGGTCCCGTTCACGTGATGGGGTGTCACTAGAGGTTAAGCAAACTGTTTGTCTATGGTTGACTTAGATTAAGATAAGAGGAAATTCTATGACCAATTTATACAGAAATCACTAAAGACTTAAAGACTTAAAATGGTCCAAACATACATGTACAGGTGCGAAGAAGGCTCAACAGTGCCTCTTCCCGCTCAGGAGGTTGAAAAGGTTTGGCATGTGCCCTCAAATCCTGAAAAGTTTGTACAGCTTTACCATTGAGAGCATATTGACTCACTGCAACCCTGCCTGGGATGGCGTCAACATACCAAGCAGGTTGTGTGGACAGCCCAGTACATCACTGGGGCCGAGCTCTCTGGCATCCACTACCTCTAAATCAGGAGGTGTGAAAAGAAGGCCCGGAAAATCATCAAAGACTCCAACCACCCAAACCATATACTATTTTCTCTGGTGCTGCACGGCGCATGGTACCGGTGCATCAAGTCTGACACTAACAGGCTCTAGAACAGCTTCTATCCCCAAGCAATACGACTGATGAATAGCTACACGGACTCTCTTTAAGGACCTTTTCTTTCAATCTCTGTCTCTATGCATACTCACAGCCCCCCCCCCCCCCCATAAATAACACACACATTTTGCGCTGGGCAGACTGGCGGCGCTGGGCAGACTGGGAGCACCGGCGGCGCTGGGCAGACTGGCGGCGCTGGGCAGACAGGGAGCACTGGCGGCGCTGGGCAGACTGGGAGCACTGGCGGTGCTGGGCAGACTGGGAGCACTGGCGGGGCTGGGCAGACTGGGAGCACTGGCGGCGCTGGGCAGACTGGGAGCACTGGCGGCGCTGGGCAGACTGGGAGCACTGGTGGCGCTGGGCAGACTGGAGACTCCGGCAGCGCAGGAGAGGAGAAAGGCTCTGGCTGCGCTAAACAGGCGGGAGGCTCCGACAGCGCAGGAGAGGAGAAAAGCACTGGCTGCGCTGAACAGGCGAGGCGCACTGGAGGTCTGGTGCGTGGTGCTGGAACTGGTGGTACTGAATCGAGGACACGCACAGGAAGCCTGGTGCGGGGAGCTGCTACCGGAGGACTGGTGTGTGGAGGTTGCTCTGGATAGACCAGACCGTGCAGGCGCACTGGAGCTCTTGAGCACCGAGCCTGCCCAAGCTTACCTGGCTCGATGCCCACTCTAGCCCGGCCAATAGGAAGGGCTGGTATGTGCCGCAGCTGGCTCTGCACCCGTACTGGAAACACTGTGCGCTCCATAGCATAACACGGTGCCTGCCCGGTCTCTCTAGCCTAAAGGTGAGCACAGAGAGTTTGCGCAGGTCTCCTACCTGGCTTAACTATTCTCCCTTCTAGCTCCCCCCCAATAATTTCTTTGGGCTGCTTTTCCGGCTTCCAACGGCGTTGCCGTGCTGCCTCCTCATACCAGTGCCTCTCCGCTTTAGCCACATCTATTTCTTCCTTGGGTCGGCGATATTCTCCCGGCTGCGCCCAGGGTCCTTTTCCGTCTAATATCATCTCCCAAGACCAGAAGTCCTTATATTGCTGCTCCTCACAATTAACAGGGAGAGTAGGCTCAGGTCTGACTCCTGACTCAGCCACTCTCTCTCTGCGCTCTCCCCAAATAAATATTTGGGGGTTACTTTAGTTTTGCGCTCTGCGTCGCCGTGTTTTCCTTTTAGCCTCCATTCGTCTATAGCCCTCTTTGCACTGCTGAAGCGAATCCCAGGCGGGCGCCTGCACTCTCTCTGGGTCGGCCGCCCACCTGTCGATTTCTTCCCACGTCGTATACTCCATGCCTCTGCTGTCCATAACGTCCTCCTTTCGCTCCTGAAACTGTCGCTGTCGTAGCTAGTTTACACGCTGCTCGGCCCGTTTTTGGTGGGTGTTTCTTCATTTCTGTTGAATGAAGAAAGTCGGAACGAAATGCAGCGTGTAGGTTACTCATGACTTAAATGAAGGAAAACGGAACGATACATGAAATAACTCATAAATACAAAAACAACAAACGGAACGTGAAACCTATTACAACCTATCTGGTGAACACTACACAGAGACAGGAACAAACACCCACAAAATACAAAGCGAAACTGAGGCTGCCTAAATACGGTTCCCAATCGGAGACAACGATAAGCACCTGACTCTAATTGAGAATCGCCTCAGGCAGCCAAACCTATACCACACCCCTAATCAGCCGCAATCCCAAATAATACAAACCCCAATACGAAACACAACATATAAACCCATGTCACACCCTGGCCTACCCAAACATATAACAAAAACACAAAATACAATGACCAAGGCGTGACACTAACAGAGTCTCCTCATTGAAAACATCTGAAGCTCTTCAAAGGTAAATGATTTTATTTGAATGCTTTTATGGTTTTGGTGGAAAATGTTGCATGCTGAATGCTAATGCTAAATGGTACGTTAGCCATCAATACTGTTACACAAATGCTTGTTTTGCAATGGTTGAGAAGCATATTTTGAAAATCTGAGATGACAGTGTTGTTAACAAAAGGCTAAGCTTGAGAGCAAATAGATTAATTTAATTTAATTTGTGATTTTCATGAATAGTTAACGTTGTGTTATGCTAATGAGCTTGCTGATAGATTTACACAATCCTGGATACAGGGTTTTTTCGTAGCTAAACGTGACGCAGAAAACGGAGCGATTTGTCCTAAACAAATAATCTTTCGGGAAAAACTGAACATTTGCTATCTGAGAGTCTCCTCATTGAAAATATCTGAAGTTCTTCAAAGGTAAATTATTTTATTTGAATGCTTTTATGGTTTTGGTGGAAAATGTTGCATGCTGAATGCTAATGCTAAATGCTACGCTAAATGCTACGTTAGCCATCAATACTGTTACACAAATGCTTGTTTTGCAATGGTTGAGAAGCATATTTTGAAAATCTGAGATGACAGTGTTGTTAACAAAAGGCAAAGCTTGAGAGCAAATAGGTTAATTTCATGAATAGTTAACGTTGCGTTATGGTAATGAGCTTGAGGCTGTAGTCACGATACCGGATCCGGGATGGCTCGACGCAAGAAGTTAAGGGGGCTGAATAATTTTGCACGCCCAATTTTTCAGTTTTTGATTTGTTAAAAAAGTTTGAAATATCCAATAAATTTTGTTCCACTTCATGATTGTGTCCCACTTGTTGTTGATTCTTCACAAAAAAAATACAGTTTTATATCTTTATGTTTGAAGCCTGAAATGTGGCAAAAGGTCGCAAAGGTCAAGGGGGCCGAATACTTTCGCAAGGCACTGTATGTTTTAATACGAGGGTAGCCTAGGCCTACTCTACTGACACTGACAACAGATCAATAAAAACCACCTTGTCTTGAATTCTTGATAGTACTAGTGCTATTTCACCACCTAGATTACAAGGGATGGATTTCCACCAACAAATGTAATGTCAGCACAAGGAATGTACAAAATAATGATTAGCCTGATATACATTGTCTACTGGTATTGTTTATAAATTGAGAACATAAAGCTGAACAACATGTAAGTTAAGCTATTCTCTGCTTCAGATGCACAACTTTTTTTATTTAACTAGGCAAGTCAGTTATGAACAAATTCTTAAGTACAATGACAGCCTAGGAACAGTGGGTTAACTGCCTTGTTCAGTGGCAGAATGACATATGTTTACCTTATCAGCTCAGGGATTCAATCTAGCAACCTTTTGGTTACTGGCCCAAAGCTCCAACCACTAGGCTACCTGCCACCACAATGTCAAGGGGTGCATTACAATTGCCCATAAGGCTAATGCCATCATACTGTAGGCCAGTTCATTTGAGGATACAACACAAACATTCCCTTTAGATTCCCTTCCCGTTTTTATTGCAGGATTGTGATCTATAATTAATCAACATCAACACTAGTTCATATTGAATAACAGTTAAGTTAACAATTCAAACAAGTTTAAACACTTCACTTCAAAGAATCAACACTAATATAATTTCAAAGTGTACAAGTAAGCTAACTCATATGTAAAGGTTAGCTATACAGTATGTTGTTGTGACATGACTACCATTAATGTGATGACAGCTATTTTATCAAATCAATTAACTATGCTTAATTATTACGTGATTAAATTAATCATGTAACAATTAACTCATTAGTAACTCGGGGTACCACAGAAAAAGTTTGTTTAATCAGTTACTGTTTCCCGATTTAACTCAAGAATATATCAGAATATATCGTTATCATACCAGTCATCCATTAATCATTATTACCTCATATCAGTCTCATTCTGTCATCGTTGACCTCGTAGATATGTACGAACCCTAGTCTAAATGATGATTCAGCGATACACAAATTGGATTAATTAATTATTTACTAATATCACTAAACAATCACACAGAAATACATATGTATTACACTTGTCCTTCTGTAGCTCAGTTGGTAGAGCATGGAGCTTGTAATGCCAGGGTAGTGGGTTCGATCCCCGGGACCACCCATACGTAGAATGTATGCACACATGACTGTAAGTCGCTTTGGATAAAAGCGTCTGCTAAATGGCATATATTATATATTATATATTACATACACACAAAGTATACACTACCGTTCAAAAGTTTGGGGTCACTTAGAAATGTCCTTGTTTTTGAAAGAACAACAATTTTGTTGTCCATTAAAATAACATAACATTTATCAGAAATATAGTGTAGACATTGTTCATGTTGTAAATTACTATTGTAGCTGGAAATGGCAGATAGATTTTTTATGGAATATCTACATAGGCGTACAAAGGCACATTATCAGCAACCATCACTCCTATGTTCCAATAGCACGTTGTGTTAGCTAATCCAAGTTTATAATTTTAAAAGGCTAATTGATCATTAGAAAAATCCTTTTGAAATGATGTTAGCAGAGCTGAAAACTGTTGTCCTGATTAACCTCACTAGGGTAAGGGGCACTATTTTCACCTCTGGATGAAAATCGTGCCCAAAGTAAACTGCCTGCTACTCAGGCCCAGAAGCCAGGATATGCATATAATTAGTAGATTTTGATAGAAAACACTACAACGTTTCTAAAACTGTTAAGATAGTGTCTGTGAGTATAACAGAACTGAAATGGCAGGTGGAAACCAGAGGAAAATCCATCCAGGAAGTGCCATTTGAAATGGCTGTTTTTCCAATGAAAACCTATCCACCATTTAAAGGGATAGGACCCAGATTCCATTCCCTATGTCTTCCACTAGTTGTGAACAGTCTTTAGACATTGTTTCAGGCTTTTATTCTGAAAAATTAGGGAGAAGGACCACTTTTAGTGAGTGGACCCTGGGATGTCCCCAGAGCTGTTTCCTGCGCGAGACCGAGAGCACGCCTTTCTTGTTTTTCTTTTATATTGATGACGCTATTGTCCTGTTTAAATATTATTGATTATTTAGGCTAAAAACAACATGAGGATTGATTATAAACATCGTTTGATAGGTTTCTACAAACTTTATGGATGATAATTGGAATTTCCGTCTGCCTGTTGTGACCGCATTTGAGCCATTCGATTGCTGAACAAAACGTGCCAACAAAATAGAGGTTTTTGGATATAAAGTGGGACTTTATTGAACAAAATTAACATTTGTTGTGTAACTGGGAGTCTTATGAGTGCAACCATACGAAGATCATCAAAGGTAAGTGATTAATTTGATTGCTATTTCTGACTTTCGCGACTTATCTACTTGGCTGGTAACTGTATGTAATGTTTTGTGAATGCTGTCCTCAGATAATCGCATGGTTTTCTTTCGCCGTAAAGCCTTTTTGAAATCTGACACGGCGGCTGGATTAACAAGTGAAGCTTTATTTTGATGTATTACACTTGTGATTTCATGAAAGTTAAATATTTATAGTAATTTAATTTCAATGAAGCTCTGCAATTTTACCGGATGTTGGCCAGGTGGGACGCTACTGTTCCATGCCCCCTAGAGAGGTTAAAGAAGCAATAAAACTGGCCTTCTAGTTGAGTATCTGGAGCATCAGCATCTGTGGGTTCGATTACAGGCTCAAAAGGGCTAGAAACAAAGACCTTTCTTCTAAAACTCATCAGCCTATTCTTGTTCTGAGAAATGAAGGCTATTCCATGCGTTCAACGCTGTGTACTGCTCCCTTCACAGAACATAGAAAACTGTCTCTTACCAGAATAGAAAGGAGTGGAAGGCCCCGGTGCACAACTGAGCAAGAGGACAAGTACATTAGAGTGTCTAGTTTGAGAACCAGACACCTCACAAGTCCTCAACTGGCAGCTTCATGAAATAGTACCTGCAAAACACCAGTCTCAACGTCAACAGTGAAGAGGCGACTCCGGGATGCTGACCTTCTAGGCAGAGTTCCTCTGTCCAGTGTTTGTGTTTTTTTTGCCCATCGTAATCTTTTCCTTTTATTGGCCAGTCTGAGATGTGGATTTTTCTTTGCAACTCTGCCTAGAAGGCCAGCATCCCGGAGTCGCCTCTTCACTGTTAACGTTGAGACCGGTGTTTTGAGGGTATTATTTATTGAAGCTGCCAGTTGAGGACTTGTGAGGCATCTGTTTCTCAAATTAGACACTCATATGTACTTTTACTGGATGAAAACATTTGCTTTTCTTTAAAAAACAAGGAAACAAGTGACCCCAAACTTTTGCACGGTAGTGTAGGTTGAATTGATTACTAACATAATGCAATGAAAATTCCCTAGTGGAGTTACCCATATGATGGCTTGTTACACAATGGAAAGGGATGGAGAATAAGACATACAGTTGGAAAACTGTACTCATGGGAATGTGAGTATTTTGCACATGAACAACCGCGCATTCTAAAATAATTGCAATGCATATATTTTCGCTTGTATGTCTTTGTTGTCTCTCTCTGTTGAAATTCTCTGGTCCGTCTATGGGGAGTCGTTAGACAGAAGTCTCTGGTTTGTCCACCAGAGGTCACAATGTCCTTTGTAGTTGTAGTAGGCTTTCTTTGTCTCTGAGTGTTCGTTAGACTGGATCCTTCAGAGGTAGACACACGGTGGTCTTTTGTCGAGTTTACTTGACTAACAGTACTTAAACAGCTGCAAACTGAATATTCAGATGTCGTCTTTATCTTCTTCACTCGTGTTGAGAGTGTCTAACCATTTTATAACATTCAGCTCATGCTGTCGGTCATGCTGGTCTATATTTAAATTGCAATCATTTCAACATATTCAGCTTGCGCTGCACATATACTGGTCTAATGTAAATTCTTCAGCGAGTCCTTTTAAGCACTCACCTTGGAGGGCAGTTCCATCACGTTGCCACAATGTCTGTGCTTGGGTGTGGTCACTGACTCAGCAAAAGCTTACATGAAAAACAATTATCCTCTCGAAGGCTAAAATCACATTTAATCTTCACAAAAGTATTCTTATACTTAATCATATAAGTTCTACAACATTTAGATGCAAATCCGACTCCTCGAATGCGTACACTTTCAGAGATACAGTTATTTAGTTATATCGTCTTTAAGGAACAAAACAATAAGCTTTTGACCGGATTTATTGTTTGGATCCCCACCAACCATTCCAAACATTTGGATTTGAAAACTAATGTTCCAATGTCCAATGTTTTGATGTTTGAAGCTTTGGCAAGAGCTTCTCTACACATAAAGGATTTTTGACTTCATACTGCAGTGCAAGAGAGAGAAAGTTTATGACCAGTAGGGCGAGAGGGGGAGGGGGGCTCTCTTTGATCCTCACCCAGGAGGGAAAGTCATGAAAATGTAATGTTAGCTAACTAGCAAACATTACGTTAGCATCTCATTTGAATTAGCCTGCACACTAAGTTTCTGTAGCATGCTAGATAATAATACATTGTTTAAAAAATGTAGTTACTTAAATAGGTTCTCTCGTTTTTCTGGGTCCTTAGAAAAACTAAATAATGGGCAATCTTCCCGAAGTTTCCGGTGGTAGCAAAATATATCTCGCCATGTGGATGATGGGAGGACTTCCAACAGACTGAGTTTGGTCTTCCAATATGGTGCTTGGTGCGGTTGCTAGGTGATTTGTGACGCAACTGCAATTCCTTTATAGATGAACATGAACATATGTTCTCTCAACATGTGAGCATGTGTCTGCCTGAGTAGTCGACTAGTCTGAATACCTCAGATGGGTTGCCTTCCCGTGTCCACTCTACCATTGGAAAGCATTGAACTATTTAATGTGGGCATTCACATAGAATAATTATAATCGGGGTTTCATTATATCATGAAGAAAGACCATGCAGAGAAGGGAGGGAGCTTAAGCCTGAGTTGCCATGGTTACACATTTAAAGTAAAAATCGACACTTTATCAACAGTGGACTGATGAGAAAAAAAATGCTAAAAGAGTTTATGAGTGGATTTTTCCTTTAAGGAGAAGGATGATAATAATAGTGGAGTGATAAGATGTCTGTCTTGGTTGTTACAGACTACAGCAACTGTGTCATCATCACGTGTAACTGTGACTCAGTCTCTAGAAACCATGTAGAGATGTTTCATCGTGGGGTGTCTTTTATTTGGCTTAAGTCTGTTGCTTTTGCTAAGGTTCCAGATATCAATTTTGCAAAACTGTATTTTTCAAGTGTATTTCCATGTGTTTGAGGTGTAGCTAACTTCCTACATGCTCTTTCTTCAGCCACTCCACACTAACAATAGACCTTGTGGGGCATCAAACATACGCGTTATCTAGAAGGACATATTTTGCAAGTGTTGTAGATGTTTACTTTATATGTATGAAGGAGAAAATAAAATTCAAGAAAAGCAATAAAACATAGGATCTACTCGGTGGGACAGTTTGCACATTTATATTCCTTTCCTGGAGAGATGAGAAGAAGAGAGGGACAGAGGTGAATAGTGATAGATATGAAAACAGAGGCAAAGAACACCAGATATGTCAAGTTTAACTGTTGGAGGGAAGGGGGGGAAAGGGTACATGGAAAGTACCAATCTATCTTGTCTACTCCATTAGAGTAAAAGTGTATCAAGACAAGCTGCTTGTCTGATGGCCTCATAAATATATTGCTGATACAGTAGAGTGACCATGTTTTGGCTGATTTGTGTAACATCTCACATGAAACTACCGCCTGTACTATTTGACGGTCACTCATGATACTCAGAGACCTATGTGTCATGTTGAGAAGACCCCTATCTAAATTAACCGGTTTTGACAAGGCTAACTTGATGGTCAGTCATCACTGACTACAAATCAAATCAACGTTTATTGGTTGCGTACACAGATTTGCAGGTGTTACCAACAGAGTAGTGAAGAGGGCACGACAACGCCTCTTCCCCCACAGGAGGCTTTCGTGGGCTGTCAGATCCTCAAAAAGTTCTACAGCTGCACCATTGAAAGCAATTTGACTGGCTACATCTCCGCTTGGTATGTCAACTGCTTGGCATCTGACTGCAAGGTGCTAATAAGGGTAGTGCCTACAGCCCAGTACATTACTGGGGCAAAGCTCCCTGCAATCCAGGACCTCTATATCAGGCGGTGTCAGAGGCCCTACATTTGTCCGAAGACTCCAGCCACCCAAGTCATAGACTGCTCTATCTGCGTCTCACAAAGAATTTTTGGTTGGAACCAAAAATCTAAAATGTGGACTCATCAGACCAAAGGACTGATTTCCACCAGTTTAATGTTCATTGCTCTTGTTTCTTGGCCCAAGCAAGTCTCTTCTTCTTATTGGCGTGCTTTAGTAGTTGTTTCTTTGCAGCAATTTGACCAAGAAGGACTGATTCACGCAGTCTCCTCTGAACAGCTGATGTTGAGATGTGTCTGTTACTTGAAATCTGTGAAGCATTTATTCTTAGGATGGTAACTCTAATGAACTTATCCTCTGCTGAAGAGGTAACTCTGGGTCTTCCATGCCTGTGGTGGTCCTCATGAGAGGTAGTTTCATCATAGTGCTTGATGGTTTTTGCGACTGCACTTGAAGAAACGTTCAAGTTCTTGAAATTTTCCGCATTGACTGACCATCATGTCTTGAAGTAATGATGGACTGTCATTTCTCTTTGCTTATTTGAGCTGTTCTTGCCATAATATGGACTTGGTATTTTACCAAAGATGGCTTTCTTCTGTATACCACCCCTACCTTGTCACAAAATAACTGATTGGCTCAAATGGATTAAGAAGGAAAAAAATTCCACAAATTAACTTTTAACAAGGCACACCTGTTAATTGAAATGGATTCCAGGTTACTACCAGAAGAAGCTGGTTGAGAGAATGCCAAGCGTGTGCAAAGCTGTTATCAAGGCAAAGGGTGGATACTTTGAAGAATCTCAAATCTCAAATATATTTTGATTTGTTTTAACACTTTTTTTTGGTTACTAAATGATTCAAATCAAATCAAAGTTTATTTGTCACGTGCACCGAATACAACAGGTGTAAACCTTACAGTGAAATGCTTACTTACAGGCTCTAACCAATGGTTTAAAAAAAAGGTATGTGTGTGTGTGTAGGTAAGTAAAGAAATAAAACAACAGTAAAAAGACATTTGAAAAAAGAGTAGCAAGGCTATATACCCGTTAGTCAGGCTTATTGAGGTAGTATGAACATGTAGGTATCGTTAAAGTGACGATGCATATATGATGAACAGAGAGTAGCATTGTGGTGGGACACAATGCAGATAGCCCGGTTAGCCAATGTGCGGGAGCACTGGTTGGTCGGGCCAATCTAGGTAGTATGTACATGAATGTATAGTTAAAGTGACTATGCATATAAGATAAACAGAGAGTAGCAGCAGTGTAAAAGAGGGGTTGACGGGGGGTACACAATGCAAATAGTGGAAATTTTGCGAATAATTGGGATGTCTGCACTGTGGGGTGTTTGGAGAATATCGTGTGAGTCCTGCTTGCTGCTGTTGATGTTGTTGAAGAAATCTTTGTCTAATCCGAGGTGAGTGATCGCTGTCCTGATATCCAGAAGCTCTTTTTTCCGTAAGATACGGTTGCAGAAACAATATGTACAAAATAATTTACAAATATCATGAAAAAAACCCACATAATAGCACAATTGGTTAGGAGACCGTAAAACGGCGGCCATCTCCTCCGGCGCCATTTTGCTAGCCATTTTGCTAGATTCCATATGTGTTATTTCATAGTTTCGATGTGTTCAATTTTATTCTACAATGTAGAAAATAGTAAAAAAAGAAATAAAAACCCTGGAATGAGTAGGTGTGTCCAAACTTTTGACTTGTACTGTAAGTATTCAGACCCTTTGCTATGAGAATCAAAACTGAGCTTAGGTGCATCCTGTTTCCATTGATCATCCTTGAGATGTTTCTAGAACTTGATTGGAGTCTACCTGTGGTAAATTCAATTTATTGGACATGATTTGGAAAGGCACATACCTGTCGATATAAGGTCCCACAGTTGACAGTGTATGTCAGAGCAAAAAACAAGCCATGAGGTTGAAGGAATTGTGCGTAGAGTTCAGAGACAGGATTGTGTCGAGGCACAGATCTGTGGTAGGGTTTACTCCTGCGTTGTCTTGGCTGTGTGCTTATGGTCGTTGTCCTGTTGGAAGGTGAACCTTTGCCTCAGTCTGAGGTCCTGAGTGCTCTGGAGCAGGTTTTCATCAAGGATCTCTGTACTTTGCTCCGTACATTTTTGTCTCGATTCTAACTAGTGTCCCAGTCCTGCCGCTGAAAAACATCCCCACAGCATGATGCTCCCTCCACCATGCTTTACCGTAGGGATGGTGCCAGGTTTCCTCCAGATGTGACGCTTGGCATTCAGGCCAAAGAATTAAGTCTTGGTTTCATCAGACCAGAGAATCTTGTTTCTCATGGTCTGAGAGTCCTTTAAGTGCCTTTTGGCAAACTCCAAGCGAGCTTTCCATGTGCGTTTTACCAAGGAGTGTCTTCCGTCTGGCCACTCTACCATAAAGGTCTGATTGGTTGAGTGCTGCAGAGATGGTTGTCTTTCTGGAAGGTTATCCCATCTTCACAGAGGAACTCTGGAGCTCTGTCAGAGTGACCATCGAGTTGTTGGTCACCTCCCTGACCAAGGCCTTTCTCCTCCAATTGCTCAGTTTTGCCGGGAGGCCAGCTCCAGGAAGAGTCTTGGTGGTTTCAAACTTCTTTCATTTAAGAATGATGGATGCTACCGTATTCTTGGGGACCTTCAATGCTGCAGAAATATTTTGGTACCCTTCCCTGGTACCCTCCATGGCTTGGTTTTTGCTCTGACATGCGCTGTTAAATGTGGGACCTTATATAAACAGGTGTGTGCCTTTCCAAATCATGTCCAATCAATAGATTTGACCACAGGTGGACTCCAGTCAAGTTTTAACATCTCAAGGATGATCAATGGAAAAAGGATGCACCTGAGCTCAATTTCAAGTCTCATAGCAAAGGGTCTGAATATTTACAGTGGGGCAAAAAAGTATTTAGTCAGCCACGAATTGTGCAAGTTCTCCCACTTAAAAAGATGAGAGAGGCCTGTAATTTTCATCATAGGTACAATTCAACTATGACAGACAAATGTGAAAAACAAAATCCAGAAAATCACATTGTAGGATTTTTAATGAATTTATTAGCAAATGATGGTGGAAAAAAGTATTTGGTCAATAACAAAAGTTTATCTCAATACTTTGTTATATACCCTTTGTTGGCAATGACAGAGGTCAAACGTTTTCTGTAAGTCTTCACAAGGTTCTCACACACTGTTGCTGGTATTTTGGCCCATTCCTCCATGCAGATCTCCTCTAGAGAGGAGGGGGGGGCACACGGGGAGATTGGCAGAGTCAGGCGATAGACCTGAGCCAACTCCCCGTGCTTACTGGAAGAAGCGTAGTACTGGTCAGGCACCGTGTTATGCGGTCAAGCGCACGGTGTTGCTAGTACGCGCTCATAGCCCGGAGCGCTATAGGCCAGCCCCCCGCAAGTGCCACACGAGAGTGGGCATCCAGCCAGGGCGTATTGTGCCGGCTCAGCGTTTTTGGTCTCCGGTACGCCATTTCAGCCCAGGGTATCCTGCGCAGGCTCTGCGTGCTGTGTCCCCGGGGTGCAGGGAGGGTGCAGTGGGCATTGAGCCTAAGGGAGAGGTGCGAGTGGTATGCAACAGATCTCCAGTGCTCACCCACAGCCCGGTTCAACCTGTGCCTGCACTCTGGAGGGTCCGGGCTAAAGGGGTCATCCAGCCTGGAGGGGTGGTGCCAAGGCTGCGCACCAGAGATCCAGTGCTCCCCGACAGCCCGGTCCATCCGGTACCTCCTCCACGCACCAGGCCTCCTGTATGTCGCTCCAGTCTGCTCCCTCCAGGTTCTCTCTCCAGTCCGGAGCCGTCAGAGCCGCCCGTCAGTCCGGAGCCGCCAGAGCCGCCCGTCAGTCTGGAGCCGCCAGAGTTTGATTTCAATTGAGGATTAAGAGAATATTGAGATTTGATTGGCTCAAAATAAACTGCTCCTCATGCAGCTTCTGACAGCTGATTTGTAATAGCTGTCAACTTAAATATATCAATAGCAATATAGTATAATATGATTGGTTACTGGAATCTCACTAGTAACAATAAGTATTCAACATTAGTTGACCTGCGTTACAAGTGTATCTACCTCAATTACCTCATACCCTTGTACATGAACTCGGTGATGGTACCCTGTGTATAACCAAGTTATTGTTACTCATTGTGTATTTACTATTACTTGTATCTATTATTTCTCTCTTTTCCTTCTCTCTGAAATGTTGGGAAGGGCCTGTAAGTAAGCATTTCACTGTTAGTCCACACCTGTTGTTTACGAAGCACGTGATGAAATACATTTTTGTTTGATTTGAGCTCCAAGAGTGCAGTAGAATGTCTTACAAATACAATACAAATACAATACAAATGCACAAATAATAAATAGCAATCCAAATAAAGTAGATACATCCATGGGTTTGTGGACACCTGCTCTTCCAATATCTCATTCCAAAATCATGGCCATTAATATGGAGTTGGTCCTCCCTTTTCTGACTTGACTTGCTTTCATTCAGCCACAAGAGCATTAGTGTGGTCGGGCACTGATGTTGGACGATTAGGCCTGGCTTGCAGTCAGCGTTCTAATTCATCAGCAAGGTGTTCGATAAGGTTGAGGTCAGACCTCTGTGCAGGCCAGTCAAGTTCTTCCACACCGATCTTAACACAACATTTCTGTATATACCTCCCTTTGTGCACGGGGGCATTGTCATGCTGAAACAGGAAAGGGCCTTCCCGAAACCGTCTATGCTGTAGCGTTAAGATGTCCCTTCACTGGAACTAATGGGCCTAGCCAGAAAAATTAAAAACAGCCCCAAAACATTATTTCTCCTACACTAAACTTTACAGTTGCCACTGTACATTGGGGCATGTAGTGTTCTTCACCAAACCCAGATTTGTCCGTCGGACTGCCAGATGGTGAAGCGTGATTCATCACTCCAGAGAACGCGTTTCCATTGTTCCAGAATCCAATGGCAGAGAGCTTTACACCCCTCTGTGTGAGGCGTCTCAAATGTTTGAGGGACAGCTATCGGGGAACTGTGGGGGGGATCTTGGAGGGTTCGGGTTCACGTTTGTTAGCCTGGTGGTAGATTTGTCAACGTGCCCTTGAGCAGGGCATTGACCTTGGATGCTTCTGTATGTCACTCTGTATGTGAATCTGTTGGATGACTGTTATGATGAAGTTGTTGAGCGGCTTCACTGCAAATATATTGTATGTTTTGGATATTCAATAAATACATTTTTTTGAAAAAAAAAAGAGTGTGGTCTGAAGGAGTGTGTCTGTGAACTTTTGCCCCGTGGCTTTGTCACCACGTCAGCGAGAACAGTTTGTTCCTCATCGTCCAGACTGTCTGACACACACACACACACAGACACACACACAGACACACACACAGACACACACACACACACACACACACACACACACACACACACACACACACACACACACACACACACACACACACACACACACACACACACACACACACACACACACACACACACACACACACACACACACACTGGACTGGAGAGCATCACTGAGCATCACTAGGCGTTACTAGATATATTCTCCTGCCAATGAAGATGGGTTGTGTCCCAAATGGACCGTTTTCCTGAAACAGTGCACTAGTATTGACCAGGGGGCACAGGGTTTGCAATCTTATTCCGTCCCCCCAAGTTTTTAACAAAAAAACAACATCAGATTTTTATTTTTATTGTTGGACATGAAAGACTGTAAAAACAACAGAGATATAAGGTACAGTGGGGAGAACAAGTATTTGATACACTGCCGATTTTACAGGTTTTCCTACTTACAAAGCATGTAGAGGTCTGTCATCTTTATCATAGGTACACTTCAACTGTGAGAATCTAAAACAAAAATCCAGAAAATCACATTGTATGATTTTTAAGTAATTAATTGCATTTTATTGCATGACATAAGTATTTGATACATCAGAAAAGCAGAACTTAATATTTGGTACAGAAACCTTTGTTTGCAATTACAGAGATCATATGTTTCCTGTAGTTCTTGACCAGGTGTGCACACATTGCAGCAGGGATTTTGGCCCACTCCTCCATACATACCTTCTCCAAATCCTTCAGGTTTCGGGGCTGTCGCTGGGCAATAAGGACTTTCAGCTCCCTCCAAAGATTTTCTATTGGGTTCAGGTCTGGAGACTGGCTAGGCCACTCCAGGACCTTGAGATGCTTCATATGGAGCCACTCCTTAGTTGCCATGGCTGTGTGTTTCGGGTCGTTGTCATGCTGGAAGACCCAGCCACGACCCATCTTCAATGCTCTTACTGAGGGAAGGAGGCTGTTGGCCAAGATCTCGCGATACATGGCCCCATCCATACTCCCCTCAATACGGTGCAGTCGTACTGTCCCCTTTGCAGAAAAGCATCCCCAAAGAATGATGTTTCCACCTCCATGCTTCATGTTTGGGATGGTGTTCTTGGGGTTGTACTCATCCTTTTTCTTCCTCCAAACACGGCGAGTGGAGTTTAGACCAAAAAGCTCTATTTTTGTCTCATCAGACCACATGACCTTCTCCCATTCCTCCTCTGGATCATCAAGATGGTCATTGGTAAACTTCAGAAGGGCCTGGACATGTGCTGGCTTGAGCAGGGGGACCTTGAGTGCGCTGCAGGATTTTAATCCATGATGGCGTAGTGTGTTACTAATGGTTTTCTTTGAGACTGTGGTCCCAGCTCTCTTCAGGTCATTGACCAGGTCCTGCCGTGTAGTTCTGGGCTGATCCCTCACCTTCCTCATGATCATTGAGGCCCCACGAGGTGAGATCTTGCATGGAGCCCCAGACCGAGGGTGATTGACCGTCATCTTGAACTTCTTCCATTTTCTAATAATTGCGCCAACAGTTGTTGCCTTCTCACCAAGCTGCTCGCCTATTGTCCTGTAGCCCATCCCAGCCTTGTGCAGGTCTACAATTTTATCCCTGATGTCCTTACATAGCTCTCTGGTCTTGGCCATTGTGGAGAGGTTGGAGCTCTCTGTTTGATTGAGTGTGTAGACAGGTGTCTTTTATACAGGTAACAAGTTCAAACAGGTGCAGTTAATACAGGTATTGAGTGGAGAACAGGAGGTCTTCTTAAAGAAAAACTAACAGGTCTGTGAGAGCCGGAATTCTAACTGGTTGGTAGGTGATCAAATACTTCTATCAATGCAAATTAATGAGTTCATACAATACGATTTTCTGGATTTTTGTTTTAGATTCCGTTGACGCCTCACAGTTGAAGTGTACCTGTGATAAAAATGAGAGACCTCTACATGCTTTGTAAGTTGGAAAACCTGCAAAATCGGCTGTGTATCAAATACTTGTTCTCCCCACCTTGCTTACCAAGGTTTAAAATAATTATGTTTTTGTCAAATATTATATCTGTTTGGGCTTTTTGTAGTCTAAAAATGATTTGTAATTATGTTCCGGCCTCCTGACCATCTGCTGAAGAGAAAATCAGCTTGTGCCTGAATCTAGTTGATGATCCCTGATGTAGGTAATAGGGCACCATTAGGGACCATTAAGTTAAGCTACTGTTGCCTTGCTGTTTTTGTGCCCATTATCTTATTATCATTTTTGGTAATAACCCCACTTAGACAAGTGATCCCCATGATTGATGTGTCCAGTAACAGGTACAGTTGAAGTCAGAGGTTTAAATACACCTGAGCCAAATACATTTAAACTCAGTTTTTCACAATTCCAGTCATTTAATCCAAGTAAGAATTCCCTGTCTGTAACGGTGTTCGTCTGTTGAAAGAGAGTCGGACCAAAATGCAGCTTGGTGGTTACTCATGTTCTTTAATAAAATAGAACGATACATGAAATAACTAAGTAACAAAACAACAAACGGAACGCGAAAACCTATACAGCCTATCTAGTGAAAACAAACACAGAGACAGGAACAATCACCCACGAAACACACAGTGAAACCTAGGCTACCTAAATATGGTTCCCAATCAGAGACAATAAGAATCACCTGACTCTGATTGAGAACCGCCTCAGGCAGCCAAGCCTATGCTAGACACCCCTACTCAGCCGCAATCCCAATGCCTATTAAAACCCCAATACAAAACACAACAAAATAAACCCATGTCACACCCTGGCCTGACCAAATAAATAAAGAAAACACAAAATACTAAGACCAAGGCGTGACAGAACCCCCCCCCCTAAGGTGCAGACTCCTGGACGCACCTCAAAACCATAGGGAGGGTCCAGGTGAGCGTCTTTGCCATGGTGGCGGCTCCGGTTCGGGACGTGGACCCCACTCCATAAATGTCTTAGTTCCTCCCCTTTGCGTCCTGGGATAGTCCACCCTCGCCGCCAACCATGGCCTAGTAGTCCTCACCCAGAACCCCACTGGACTGAAGGGCAGCTCGTGACTGAGGGGCAGCTCGTGACTGAGGGGCAGCTCGGGACTGAGGCAGCTCGGGACTGAGGGGAAGCCCGGGACTGAGGGGAAGCCCGGGACTGAGGGGAAGCCCAGTGCTGAGGGGAAGCCCAGTACTGAGAGGAAGCCTAGTACTGAGAGGAAGCCCAGTACTGAGAGGAAGCTCAGGCAGGTAGTTGGCTCCGGCAGATCCTGGCTAGCTGGCGGATCTGGAAGAGTCTGTTTGACTGGCAGATCTGGAAGAGTCTGGTTGACTTGGCAGATCTGGAAGAGTCTGGTTGACTGGCAGATCTGGAAGAGTCTGGCTGACTGGCAGATCTGGAAGAGTCTGGCTGACTGGCGGATCTAGCTTCCCTGACTGCTCCATGCAGACTGATAGCTCTGGCTGCTCTATGCAGACTGACAGCTTTGGCTGCTCTATGCAGACTGGCAGCTCCATGCAGACTGGCAGCTCTGGCTGCTCCATGCAGACTGGCAGCTCTGGCTGCTCCATGCAGACTGGCAGCTCTGGCTGCTCCATGCAGACTGGCAGCTCTGGCTGCTCCATGCAGTCTGACAGCTCAGGCTGCTCCATGCAGACTGGCAGCTCAGGCTGCGCTGAACAGGCAGGAGACTCCAGCAGCGCTGTAGAGGAGGAAGGCTCTGGAAGCACTGAACAGGCGGGAGACTCCGGCAGCGCAGGAGAGGAGGAAAGCGCTGGCTGCACTGAACAGACGGGAGGCTCCGACAGAGCTAGAGAGAAGGAAGGCTCTGGCTGCGCTAAACAGGCGGGAGACTCCGACAGCACTGGAGAGGAGAAAGGCTCTGGCTGCGCTGAACAGGCGAGGCGCACTGAAGGCCTGGTGCGTGGTGCTGGAACTGGTGGTACTGGACCGAGGACACGCACAGGAAGCCTGGTGCGGGGAGCTGCCACCGGAGGACTGGTGTGTGAAGGTGGCACAGGATGGACCGGACCGTGAAGGTGTACTGGAGAGCCTGAGAGCAGGGCTGGCACAGGATGTGCGAGGCTAGGTAGGTACACAGGAGGCCTAGTGCGTGAGGCTGGCACAATTTTCACCAGCCGACTAACACGCACCTCAGGACGAGTATGGAGCGCTGACCCAGGTGCCATCAAATCCCCGACACGCTCCGTCGGGCGACTATCTTGCATACTACGCCAAATCAACTGTTCTCTCTCTTCACTCTCCTCCAATTCCATTAACAACTCCTCGAGTGTCTCCTCATCTCCCATCTGTTCACTCTTCTCCATTCTGTCCAATAATTCCTCGACCCTCTCAGACTCAGCCCTCAGCTTCGCCGATAGCTCCGATAACATCCATGGCTCCTTACGGTAAACAGGGGGAGTTGGCTCAGGTCTGAACCCTGACTCTGCCACACTTTCCCTGAGCCTCCCCCCCAATAAATTTTTGGGGCTGACGTTCGGGTTACCTTGCCAACCGTGTTCCCTCGTAACGTCGGCTCCTCTCTCCGGCTGCCTCTGCTCTCCTAAGTGCCTCCACCTGTTCCCATGGGAGGCGCTCTCTTCCAGCCAGTATCTCCTCCCAAGTGTAACAACCCTTTCCATCCAAAACGTCTTCCCATGTCCATTCCTCCTTTCGCTGCTTCTGCTGTCGCTGCCTGTCACCACGCTGCTCGGTCCGGGTGTGGTGGGTGATTCTGTAACGGCGTTCGTCTGTTGAAAGAGAGTCGGACCAAAATGCAGCGTGGTGGTTACTCATGTTCTTTAATAAAATAGAACGATACATGAAATAACTAAGTAACAAAACAATAAACGGAACACGAAAACCTATACTGCCTTTCTATTGAAAACAAACACAGAGACAGGAACAATCACCCAAGAAACACACAGTGAAACCTAGGCTACCTAAATATGGTTCCCAATCAGAGACAACGAGAATCACCTGACTCTGTTTGAGAACCGCCTCAGGCAGCCAAGCCTATGCTAGACACCCCTACTCAGCCGCAATCCCAATGCTTATTAAAACCCCAATACAAAACACAACAAAATAAACCCATGTCACACCCTGGCCTGACCAAATAAATAAAGAAAACACAAAATACTAAGACCAAGGCATGACACTGTCTTAGGTTAGTTAGGATCAACACTTTATTTTAAGAATGTGAAATGTCAGAATAATAGCAGAGAGAATAATTTTTTCAGCTTTTACTTCTTTCATCACATTCCCAGTGGGTCAGAAGTTTACATACACTCATGAGTATTTGGTAGCATTACCTTTAAATAGTTTAACTTGGGTCAAACATTTTGGGTAGCCTTCCACAAACTTCCCACAATAAATTGGGTGAGTTTTGCAGCAAAGCACCACCACAACATGATGCTGCCACCAATCTGCTCCACGGTTGGGATGGTGTTCTTTGACTTGCAAGCCTTCCCTTTTTTTCCCTCCAAACATAACAATGGTCATTATGGCCAAACAGTTCTATTTTTGTTTCATCATACCAGAGGACATTTCTTCAGAAAGTATAATCTTTGTCCCCATGTGCAGTTGCAAACCGTAGTCTGGCTTTTTTAATGGCGGTTTTGGAGCAGTGGATTCTTCCTTGCTGAGCGGCCTTTCAGGTTATGTCGATGTAGGACTCGTTTTACTGTGGATATAGAAACGTTTGTACCTGTTTCCTCCAGCTTCTTCACATGGTCCTTTGCTGTTGTTCTGGGATTGATTTACACTTTTCACACAAGTACATTCATCTCTAGGAGACAGAACGCGTCTCCTTCCTGAGCGGTATGACAGCTGAGTGGTACCATGGTTCATACTTGCGTACTATTGTTTGTACAGTTGAACAGTTGTATTGCTTTTAATCTTTTTAATGAATTCATCTTATTAACACTTTGTTATAGCTAGCTATTTGTGTAGGTAGCTATCAAGTAAACACAATGATAGGCATTTGGAAACTGCTCCCAAGAATGAACCAGACTTGTGGTCTACAATTTTTTTTCTGAGGTCTTGGCTGATTTCTTTTGATTTTCCCATGATGTCAAGCAAAGAGTTTGAAGGTAGACCTTGAAATACATCCACAGGTACACCTCTAATTGACTCAAATGATGTCAATTAGCCTATCAGAAGCTTCTAAAGCCATGACATCATTTTCTGGAATTTTCAAGCTTTTTAAAGACACTGTCAACTTAGTGTATGTAAATTTCTGACCCACTGGAATTGTGATACAGTGAATTATAAGTGAAACGATCTGTAAACAATTGTTGGAAAAATTACTTGTGTCATGCACTAAGTAGATCTCCTAACCCACTTGCCAAAACTATAGTTTGTTAACAAGAAATTTGTGGAGTGGTTGAAAAACTATTTTTAATGACTCCAACCTAAGTGCATGTAAACTTCTGACTTCAACTGTACATGTTGTGTTTTTCCTCTTCACACATCCAAACTGATCACTCAGACCTGCATGCACAGATATGTGTGTGTGTGTGTGTGTCCCCACCCGCCCATAATTGTACGCTCAGACCACATCTGTGTATATATACTCTTTATGTTTAAACAGGATACACATTCCTCCCTGTACTTGTAGATATTCACATATTGTACAGTAATATAATGTGGGGAAACGTTTGTCTGTGTATTCAGGTGTATGTCATTGACAAATATGTATCTGTGTTTATATTCATGGTGAATACCCTCATCTAGATTATGTGCCCCAGACCAGTGATGTGAAGTAATGAATTAATCCATTCTGATGAATAAAGAGCCTATACTTAAGCAATAAGGCCCGGGGGAATGGTATATAACCAATATACCACAGCTAAGGTCTGTTCTTAGGCACGATGCAACACTGAGGTATATTGGCCATATAGCACCCCCCCCCCCCCCCCGAGGTGCCTTATGGCAATTTAAACTGGATACCAATGTAATTAGAAGAGGAAAAATAAATGTTTTGTCTTTCTCGTTGTATACGGTCTGATATACCACGGCTTTCAGCCAATCAACATTCGGGGCTCAAACCACCCAGCTTATTCTTTGAGTAACTGATTTAGCTCTTTGAGATGTACTCCACGCACATACAGTACACACAGGTACATATTGCCTCAAGCTAATACGGGCCAAGTACCATCAATCAAGAAGAGGAAGCAGAGCGCACGGTAAGCTTTATTTAATAACTGGGCCTGTGGGCATATTGGTGACCACATTAATAGGATGACATGGGACAGTGATAATCAGGGGTTGGAACCAAAATTATTTTCCAATCATTTCTTTCTGAATAGAACCATAATTATTTTTTGTTCCATTCAATTTTTCTGACCAGCAAAATAAACTTCTGAGCCGGTTTATATCGTTCCTTTCTGCTCCTTTTGAAACCTCTGAAATATATATTTATTTACATTTAGCTTGACATGACATGTTTTCACCAATCAGGGCGGCAGGTAGCCTAGTGGTTAGAGTGTTGGGCCAGTAACCGAAAGGTTGCTGGATTAAATCCCAGAGCTAATAAGGTAAAAAATATTTTGTTCTGTCCTTGAGAAAGGCAGTTAGCCCACTGTTCCCCGGGCGCTGAAGACGTGGATGTTGATTAAGGCAGCCCCCCACACCTCTCTGATTCACACGGGTTGTGTTAAATTCGGAAGATATATTTCAGTTGAAGGCATTCAGTTGTACAACTGACTAGGTATCCCTCCTTTCCTAGAGCAGCTTGCTATGGAGCGGGAAAGCTATTTAAATGCATTGGATAGACGAGTCTATGGCGCAAGATGTGATTGAAATTTTGAGAGCGGGGAGAGAGCAAGAGAGGGTGGAGGCTCGGCTTGAAGCGGGGGTATCTTGTTGTTATGACATGCCTTATCTGAATTAGGCCCACATAATTATACCTACTGATGAGCGACTTCTATGAAGGAACTTTTAATGTCTTTGAACTTCAGAGAATTGTCTTAACGTTGGACTAGCTAGCTAGCTAATAAGCTTGTGTGCAGAGTGGCACTAGAATTAAAATAAAAACTTGTCTTTCCTTTTTGTAGTTAATGCTGTAAATCCAATGTGAAACGCAGTAACCATAGTATCCTTAACTAGCACTGAAAAGGTTAAACCATTCTTCTCTACTTAAATATTTCTCAATCATTTTTGAATCACTCTTGTAACGTCAGTAGCTACACTACTGGACTGTTGGCCACACCCCTTGGTTGGAGACTCCACCCACAGTTTGGGGGACAAGAACATTCCGTAACCCTTGCTTACCCATTGGCCCTCATTGCAAAACTGAGAAAAAAAGTATCTAGCTACTTCGATAAATACGTTAAATTGGTTTTAAAAAATCTAGAATCTATTTGTCCAGCCTTACTGCCAAGGAGAGGTGAAAATATACAGTAGCAGTCAAAGGTTTGGACACACCTACTCATTCCAGAGTTTTCCTTTATTTTTACTATTTCTACATTGTAGAATAATAGTGAAGACATAAAAACTATGCAATAACACATATGGAATTATATAGTTGTAATGAGTACGATGGGAGACAGAAAGCTGGTTTCAAGAGCAGGGTGCAGCAGGTGTTCATTTGTAAATGGACTACAGGAGGAGGCAGGTAGCTGGGTTAAGGGGCAGGCAGAAGGTCATACACAGGGTGTCCAAAAAGGCAACAGTACAAGACAGGGAAAAGGCTAGTAATATCGTATGGGAGATCAGACAATAGGTTGATAACAGGAAATCCAATGGGCTAAAGTACAGGCAGGGAATAGGCAAAATGTGTCGTTAGTGAGGCAGGAGTAAGTTACGGGGAAACACAGCGCTCAGACTAGAAGTGTGTCACAAAACAAACCATACCTCGCAATGATGGGGTGCAAAGGACTGAACTAAATAGTATGTCATAATGACACACAGGTGTGTAAACAGGTGATCAGAATTCAGGTGATTGGGATCTGGAGAAGGAGCTGCATTCAGGGGATCTATGTGTTTGAGAGTGTGAGCTGGAAAGTGGGCTGGAAGGTGAGCTGCATTCAGGGGATCTACGTGTTTGAGAGTGTGAGTTGGAAGCAAATGTTACGGTAGTAACCAAAAAGTGTTAAACATATATTTTATATTTGAGATTCTTCAAAGTAGCCACCCTTTGCCATGATGACAGCTTTGCACACTCTTGGCATTCTTTCAGCTCAAATAAGCAAAGAGAAACGACAGTCCATCATTACTTTAAGACATGAAGGTCAAGGACTTTGAAAGTTTATTCAAGTGCAGTCACAAAAAACGTCAAGCGCTATGATGAAACTGGCTCTCATGAGGACCGCCACAGGAAGGGAAGACCCAGAGTTACCTCTGCTGCAGAGGATACGTTCATTAGAGTTACCAGCCTCAGAAATTGCAGGCCAAATAAATGCTTCACAGAGTTCAAGTAACAGACAAATATCAACTGTTCAGAATCAAATATCAACTGCATGAATCAGGCCTTCATGGTCGAATTGCTGCAAAGAAATACCCAATAAATGACACCAATAATAAGAAGAGACTTGCTTGAGCCAAGAAACACGAACAATGGACATTAGACCGGTGGAAATCTGTCCTTTGTTCTGATGAGTCAAATTTGAGAATTTTGATTCCAACCTTCGTGTCTTTGTGAGACGCGGTGTGGGTGACTCAAGGCACACTTAACCAGCATGGCTACCACAGCATTCTGCAGCAATTCACCACCCCATCTGGTTTGCGCATAGTGGGACTATAATTTATTTTTCAACAGGACAATGACCCAAAACACACCTCATGACTGTGTAAGGGCCATTTGACCAAGGAGAGTGATGGAGTGCAGCATCAGATGACCTGGCCTCCACAATCACCCGACCTCAACCCAATTGAGATGGTTTGGGATAAGTTGGACAGCAGAGTGAAGGAAAAGCAGCCAACCTTGTGCTCAGCATATGTGGGAACTCCTTCAAGACTGTTGGAAAAGCATTCCTCATGAAGCTGGTTGAGAGAATGGCAAGAGTCTGCAAAGCTGTCATCAAGGCAAAGGGTGTCTACATCGAAGAATCTAATATAAAATAAAATAAAATATATTTTGATTTGTTTAACACTTTTTTGGTTACAACATGATTCCATATGTGTTATTTCATAGTTTTGACATCTTCACTATTATTCTACAATGTATAATATAGTAAAAATAAAGACCCTGGAAGGAGCAGTTGTGTCCAAACTTTTGACTATTACTGTATATATATTTTTATTATATTGAGGGGCTTCCCTGCTGCCCCTTCAGCTTAACCCTGCCTTCACCCTGACAAACGACCCCACCAAGTGGCCAGAGGACTGAGAGGTGTCATATCCAGACATTTATTTGTAACATAACCTAATTTAATCTCCAGGTAATTTGTCATTAATATGTATTAATTGTCAATAATAGAAAATATACTGTAATAGCCATTAGCTAACACCTCCCTTCCAACTAAGTCACTAATGATAGTTATCCAGTGGACTCCCTTGCCAGACCCAAGGTTGGCTAGTTTCAGCATTTCAAATGAGCTATTTATTCTTAATAATATCACTTATAAACCCTAATTAGCTGTCTGGCCCATAGGCCGTCTGGCCCATAGGCCGTCTGTCCCATATTCCAAGATCTGAGGCTGTGATAATAGCTTTCTCTCAATTGTTTGTAGCCTACATTAAAGTGGAACTGACAGTGTTTTAACTACTTTGCAGATATGAAACAAACAATCATAATATCAGTCAAAAATGTTAAATATCCAGTTTATGCTTTACAACCAACTTTATAAGAGGTTTTAAAAATAGGTTATATTTTACTCAAATTTCAATGACGTACAGTAAGGCATTGTTGTCAGAATGAATGGGCCTCTTTCTAGAGCTACAACTTGAAGATCACTGACATCATCATGATTCAACCTTTAGTTCCCAGTTGTCTTGAAAGCACCATAAATCCAGAGAATGCCAGACTTTGATGCCAAAATTTGCCCAATAGGGACCGCTGTGCCACCTTCCTGTTCAAGTGAGAACAGCACAACAAGGTCAGTCCAAAAATGTATTGTATGCAGCTGCATCAATGATGTAATATGCAAGGGAGATATGTATACTGTAGCTAAGAAAGTAATACCATTATTTATCCTACGGTTCTGACTTGGTGTACAGGGAGAACACTGTAAGAACGGCCTCTGTACATTTCAAAAGTGCTAAACAAATAATTATATTGACTTCGTCCGCCCTAGCTTGCTTATTAATGTCTTAATCGAAACTACGGACTGAATCTTATCGGCTTTTGTCCCCTCATGCGATAGTTTGTACATCTCAATTGTCATTAGAAACCACATTTGTTTAAGCAAGTCAGCCATATCTGCTGATTTTTTAAAAGGCAGTTTTTTTAAAGGCAGTAAATGAGGCTGAATGAACTGTTTCGCTGCCAGACAAGGCTCCGCTGATAGCCAGATGTAGCAGTGGTATGATGTTGGGACTGCTGTTGGGACAGCTTTATGCAGTTTGTCATCGTTGTAGTGCAATTAATGTATTGTTTAGTGTTATGTTGTGTAGTGGCTTTGCTGGCATGCATCCCACTTATTTGTTATTTTTTTGCCCCACCAAGATTTACATGTTAAAATTGCCACAAAAAAATACATATAAATATAATTTTTATTTGTATTATAATTTTTATTTGTATTTTTATTTAACCTTTATTTAACTAGGGCACTCAGTTAAGAGCTGGGATTAAAAATAAAAATGTATTAAATAAAGATATAGGACAAAACACACATCACGACAAGAGAGACATCACAACACTACATAAAGAGAGACCTAAGACAACAACATAGCAACACATGACAACACAGCATGGTAGTAACACAACATGACAACAACATGGTAGCAACACAACATAGCAGCAGTACATGGTAGCAGCACAAAACAGGGTACAAAAATTATTGGGCACAGACAACAGCACACAGTGCAAGAAGATAGAGGCAACAATACATCACGCAAAGCAGCCACAGCTGTCAATAAGAGTGTCCATGATTAAGTCTTTGAAGAGATTGAGATAAAACTGTCCAGTTTGAGTGTTTGTTGCAGCTCGTTCCAGTCGCTAACTGCAGCGAACTAAAAAGACGAGCGACCCAGGGATGTGTGTGCTTAGGGGACCTTTAACAGAATGTAACTGGCAGAACGGGTGTTGAATGTGGACCACGAGGGCTGCAGTAGAAATCTCAGATAGTGGGGAGTGATAATGTACTGATTCAAAGACAAACTTGAATAATTTAATCATATCAAACAGTATTATAATGAACTGATTCAAAGACAAACTTGAATCATTTAATCATATCAAACAGTATTATAATGAACTGATTCAAAGACAAACTTGAATCATTTAATCATATCAAACAGTATTATAATGAACTGATTCAAAGACAAACTTGAATCATTTAATCATATCAAACAGTATTATAATGAACTGATTCAAAGACAAACTTGAATCATTTAATCATATCAAACAGTATTATAATGAACTGATTCAAAGACAAACTTGAATCATTTAATCATATCAAACAGTATTATAATGAACTGATTCAAAGAAAAAACGGCAATCATGTAGGTTAAACAGATAAAACTGTTTTTAGAAAATTACCTGATTCAAATTACTCCAAAAAGATGGGCTGGTGAAAAAAATCAGATTGCCATTTCAGGATCACGTTGGCATCACTTTGGCAGTCACATTCATTTAGTTGTCTTTTTGTAAACAACACTATCAAACATGTTCACCAAAGCAGCACATACGTGTACTATTTTGTCATCCATTGTCTCTTCTCGCTTGTCAACCTCATCCCTCAGGGTCTTCAAGAAGCAAAGTCGAAGTGGCTCATGGAGGATGTGAAATCTACCCTTTAGGACACCCATCACCCTCTCTATAGAATCACAATCATCTTTAATCGTCACGTACAAACATGTACCAGATATTTGACCTGGTGAAATGAGGCTGCAGCGTATACAATACAGACAAACTATACGGACAGAACATGCACAGAACAACTTACATATAGTCTAATTGTAGTACATACACATAACACATAAGCATAGTAAAAGTCACAACACAATAATTGAAAGTTAAAAAGTATGCAAAACAAAGTGTGTGGGAGCAAATGCCTAATGCAGTTTAGATATTCCAGTGGAGTTCAGATTGTCAGAGGTATGTGCAGTATTCAGATTGTCAGAGGTATGTGCAGTATTCAGATTGTCAGAGGTATGTGCAGTATTCAGATTGTCAGAGGTATGTGCAGTATTCAGATTGTCAGAGGTATGTGCAGTATTCAGATTGTCAGAGGTATGTGCAGTATTCAGATTGTCAGAGGTATGTGCAGTATTCAGATTGTCAGAGGTATGTGCAGTATTCAGATTGTCAGAGGTATGTGCAGTATTCAGATTGTCAGAGGTATGTGCAGTATTCAGATTGTCAGAGGTATGTGCAGTATTCAGATTGTCAGAGATATGTGCAGTATTCAGATTGTCAGAGGTATGTGCAGTATTCAGATTGTCAGAGGTATGTGCAGTATTCAGATTGTCAGAGATATGTGCAGTATTCAGATTGTCAGAGATATGTGCAGTATTCAGATTGTCAGAGGTATGTGCAGTATTCAGATTGTCAAAGGTATGTGCAGTATTCAGATTGTCAGAGGTATGTGCAGTATTCAGATTGTCAGAGGTATGTGCAGTATTCAGATTGTCAGAGGTATGTGCAGTATTCAGATTGTCAGAGGTATGTGCAGTATTCAGATTGTCAGAGGTATGTGCAGTATTCAGATTGTCAGAGGTATGTGCAGTATTCAGATTGTCAGAGGTATGTGCAGTATTCAGATTGTCAGAGATATGTGTGTAACAGTATAATTTAAAACCGTCCCCTCGCCCATACCCGGGCGCGAACCAGGGACCTTCTGCACACATCAACAACAGTCACCCACGAAGTGTCGTTACCCATCGCTCCACAAAAGCCGCGGCCCTTGCAGAGCAAGGGGAACTACTACTTCAAGGTCTCAAAGCAAGTGACGTCACCAATTGAAACGCTATTTAGCGCACACCGCTAACTAAGCTAGCCGTTTCACATCCGTTACATGTGCAGTATTCAGATTGTCAGAGGTATGTGCAGTATTCAGATTGTCAGAGGTATGTGCAGTATTCAGATTGTCAGAGGTATGTGCAGTATTCAGATTGTCAGAGATGTGTGCAGTATTCAGATTGTCAGAGGTGTGTGCAGTATTCAGATTGTCAGAGATATGTGCAGTATTCAGAGGTATGTGCAGTATTCAGATTGTCAGAGATATGTGCAGTATTCAGATTGTCAGAGATGTGTGCAGTATTCAGATTGTCAGAGGTGTGTGCAGTATTCAGATTGTCAGAGATATGTGCAGTATTCAGAGGTATGTGCAGTATTCAGATTGTCAGAGATATGTGCAGTATTCAGATTGTCAGAGATGTGTGCAGTATTCAGATTGTCAGAGATTTTAGGCAAGTCAGTTAAGAACAAATTCTGATTTTCAATGATGGCCTAGGGACAGTGGGTTAACTGCCTGTTCAGGGGCAGAACGACAGATTTGTACCTTGTCAGCTCGGGGGTTTGAACTTGCATCCTTCCGGTTACTAGTCCAACTCTCTAACCACTAGGCTACCCTGCCGCCCCATGAGATATGTCAGAGATATGTGCAGTATTCAGATTGTTAGAGATCTGTGCAGTATTCAGATTGTCAGAGATATGTGCAGTATTCAGATTGTCAGAGATGTGTGCAGTATTCAGATTGTCAGAGGTATGTGCAGTATTCACTGCTTAATATGTGCCAGTGAAATTCCATTCTTATATTGAATAAAAAGCATACCTGTATAAATCCGAACATTGAATTTGACTCTTGATTCTTCCACCTCTTTCCCTGGGAGTTGACTTGTTGCATTGTGTTTTTGTAGCCAATGTGGGATAGTTTTATTTTCCCTATAAAAAAAGTAATCAATTGGTCCTTTATTCATCGGGACTGGGAGTGCAGCTTGCGGATCGCACACATTGTTAGGCCTATACGCTTTACATTAGACCTACCTGTCATTTCATAATCTGATAACTTTTTATTTCACAGTGTAAATTCACTGTGTATTTTCACCGCAGTATTAAGCTAAATATTTAGCTAATGAATGATGGGTTTATATCCATACGCCAACGCTTCTTACTTATCTGTTAATGCTTCAACATTATCTGTCTTCACCATTTGCTTGCACCTTGTGTTGTTTAGTCCAGCCAGGTCACCCGTGACACAAGTCAGTATTCGATGTCCATCCATGTCAAAGGACGTCGGGAGATGACGTGGAAACCTGCCACTAGGGGGCAACAGGGAGCACGGTTACCTTCAAGTAAGTTTAAGCTTTGCTAGGGCGTTGCTAGGGCTTTGGGGACAGGGATGGCGTATGGGTGTAAGCATCTGCCTCTGATGCATCTGGGGAAGCCAGCAATAAAACGTTTTTAGCGATAGACATTTTTATTTTAAGCCTATCCCAAACCTTAACCCTTACCTTAACCATTCGGAGTGAATGCCTAAAATGAACCCTAACCTTAAAAATTCAGAGTTAATGCCTACACTTAACCTTAAACACTTTAAAATGTGAAGTTTGGAAGAACTTCAAAATTCGACGTTTGAAAAACTAATGTAGACTTGAGACTGAGAGCCAGTTGGTTTTGTCAGCATGTCAAAGTTAGTCATTGGCCTGCTTCGTTGCTCAACCCTTAGCAAAGGGTCAATTGAGCAATGAGGCAAGCAATGATTAGCTTTGACCTGCTGCCAGGCAAAATGACATCTGTTCTTGAATTGCTACAGTATATTTAAATACAGGTTTCAATATTATAAATAACATGAAGACTACACGATTGTCACTTTGACAATGAAAACACCCTGAAAGAACTGAATGGTCTGTGTGACGAAGTTGACTCAGTAGGCCTAACTTGTCACGTTCACACATTATTTAATTCTCTCATAAATTGTTTAGCGCGTCCGTGTTTTTAGCGCATCCGTGTTGCAGAGATGGTTGTCCTTCTGGAAGGTTCTCCCATCTCCACAGAGGAACTCTAGAGCTCTGTCAGAGTGACCATCAGGTTCTTGGTCACCTCCCTGACCAAGGCCCTTCTCCCCCGATTGCTCAGTTTGTCTGGGCGGACAGCTCTAGGAAGAGTCTTGGTGGTTCCAAACTTCTTCCATTTAAGAATGATGGAGGCCACTATGTTCTTGGGGACCTTCAATGCAGCAGAAATGTTTCGGTACCCTTCCCCAGATCTGTGCCTCGACACAATATTGTCTCGGAGCTCTATCGACCTATCGACCTTATGGCTTGGTTTTTGCTCTGACATGCACTAACAACTGTGGGACCTTATATAGACAGGTGTGTGCCTTTCCAAATAATTTAATCAATCAATCTCAAGGATGATCAATGGAAACAGGATGCACCTGAGCTCAATTTCGAGTCTCCTAGTGAAGGGTCTGACTTCTTATGCAAATAAGGTTTTTTAACTTTAATGCATTTGCAAAAATGTCTAAAAAAAACGATTTTCGCTTTGTCATTATGGGTTACTGTGTGTTGATTACTGAAGATTTTTTTAAATCCTTTTTTGAATAAGGCTGTAATCTGGAAAAAGTCATGGGGTCTGAATACTTTCTGAAGGAGTTGTATATAGTAATTCATTTCTTCTAAATGTATACACTGTTATTTTCCTCTTTTGCCAGTATCATGGGTATTTACTGACAGTAAGGCTAATTATGTGTGGAGGACATGTTTGGTCTTGTGATGCATTTCCGTTTCAGTAATTTACCATTTGCAATCATCCCAGCGGTGCAATGTTCAGGTGCACATGAACACTTGCTACATTGACCAGAAAGACGTTTGTTCATTTCCATACTAATGTGTTTGGGTGCGAGGCTCTATAAGTAATAGGTTTTACCGCCTGTTGGCCTGCAGAACTATTGCTATGAAATGTGCATTAATTAATGGAAAGTATTCCAGCTTTGAGGATAAAATAGGAATGTTTAAGCTGTTTATTTAGACGGAATACGTAAATGCGGGTAAAATGAAGTTGTCTGTTACATGATTTAATATGCCATATTTGGGTAAAGAAATCCATGGTTAATGGTATGGTCCATAGGGAAGGGCCATAGGTATAAAGGTACCTGTATCACCTGTGACCTGGAGTTATGTTTTAGCTCTGGTATGTGAGCTGTGTAGGGAGGCTGTCTATAGCCTTGGTTTGGCAGGGTAGGCCTTATTGAGGTGTAGGTTTTTGATTTAGCTTAAAACCTGTATTTAGAGTCTGTTCATTATGTAAATACCTTTGTAGATTATGTAAATAGTCATTGGATTTCGCCATTCACCGGGAACCACCATTTTGTGATCGACTGCCTCGATTCAGTCTTATGTAGCAACATTTGAAATAGTGTTTTTTACAATAGATAAAAGCAGAGACACAGAGCTACAGAATGTTATATCATACACTGCAGTTGCAGGACAATGGGAAAGTGATTCTGCTTTGACAGTTAATAAACTTGTAACTCCACTTTTGAGAAAATGGCCCCTGTTTTGATACACCTACTGGAGAGCTCTTCTTTGTCTACACCTATTCAGCATCGTTCACACCCTAGGATTGGACCCCTTTTTTCAATTTTTGCCTAAAATTACATACCAAAATCGAACTGTCTGTAGCTCAGGACCTGAAGCAAGGATATGCATATTCTTGATACCATTTGAAAGGAAACACTTTGAAGTTTGTGGAAATGTGAAATTAATGTAGGAGAATATAACACATTAGATCTGGTAAAAGATAATACAAAATAAAAAAACATGAGTTGTTTATTACATTTCTTTGTTGCATCATCTTTGAAATGCAATAGAAAGGCCAATATATGACTTAGGAATCAAGGAGCAATTTCGATTTTGACCGATCCTGTAGAGGTTAAGCCTAAACCCCACTCCTCTCTTTAAGGATTCACACGTGAGGCCATGTGCTAAAAAGAGTGAGTAAGGTAGTGTAGTAAACAACCAAAGATTTCAAGACTAAAAGTGGTGAAAGTAGTAGCCTACAATAAGTAAAAACTCCAGGTAAAAATATATTTTATCTAGTCCTTGGTCTATATCCTAATCAGACTTTGGTGTAGGTCATGTTGTTCTTCACATTACCCTCTCTGGTAAACACACACTATATCAAATCAAATCAAAGGTTATATTTTTCAAAAAGGTTGTGGTAGCATGGATTTTCTACACATACTGAGCGGCTCACGTTATAGACAGAAGCGTGCTACATGGCAGACCAATCCAAACTCTTCTCTCGGTATGTCCAGCCCATCCATCCATTATCTCAGCTAATCATGGCTAGCTCGAAGGTTCCTGTCTTTGTCGGGGCTAAACCAACTAGGCTCATAATTATTATATTTTCCTCATATTTACAGATGGCATAAACATTTGTTTTTAAGGCACATGAAAGTTCACATGTTCCAGAAGGCATTTCTGCCATAAAACACATTTTGATACAAATAAAAAAACTATTGCCAAACGCGTCTCCTGTGAAGGAGTGAGGTGCGACATACGTCTAGCTTCCTGAAACGGGTCACATTTTGCACCTGATCCTGCTGCCTCCTGCTACTTAGCCACTGCCCATCCAACATCCAGTCCCGACGACATTCTGTTAACACCATATAGGTCTACAGCATGCTGTAGAATGTGTTGACAGTTGATTGACAGGTGTACTGCAGAATGATACATGATAAACTGTCCCCTGGTGTGGATGCTCGCCAACGTTTATAGTTATGTATAATTTATTGTTATAGTTATCGTTGTAGTTAAAACACAAAGCCAACTCTCCATTGGAGTTGCTTACCAAGAAGACAGTGAATGTTCCTGAGTGGCCGAGTTACAGTTTTGACTTAAATCTGCTAAAAAATCTATGGCAAGACTTGAAAATGGTTGTCTAGAAATGATCAACAACCAATTTGACAGAGCTTGACACATTTAAACACCTACCCAGAAAGACTGTAATCGTTGCCAAAGATGATTCTAACATGTATTGATTGACTCAGGGGTGGGAATACTTATGTAAATGAGATACAGTATTTATGAATTTCATTTTCAATACATTTTCAAAAATGTATCAAAACATGTTTGCCCTTTATCATTATGGGGTATTGTGTGTAGATGTGTGAGAGAGAAAATATATACTTAATCCAATTTGAATTCAAGCTGTAACACTACAAAATGTGGACTGTCAAGGGGTATGAATACTTTCTGAAGGCACTGTATGTATGTCATTGCTGTTCCACCTACTGCTTCACTAAAGTGGTATAATTTGGAGATGGACCAGAGGATCAAACAGCCAAGAGCCACTCGAAAACAAATACTTTTTGTATAATAAGCAGAGAAATGACATGTAATTACACACATTAAGAGGTATTATTTACCATGATTATCTATCCACCTCTCTGGCTTCGAAAACAAGCTTTTATGATAAGAGAACAGCTTTGTCAGGGATCAGGGGACGGAAGGGAAATATTCTCTTTAACTATCCAAAATGTGATTGTTACACAACAGGACAAAAAACCCGCGCTGCCCTCAAACCAAGGCACGCTGCCTGTTAATTATCTATCAAAGTAAGTGCCTTATTTTCTGTATATCGTGTTGTCGTTTCTACTGTAGCATACCGTATGCATGTATGTATGGATTACAATGTATTTACTGTTTTATACATGTTTTCAAGCACTGGCGAGAAATCATACATTTCAATTCTTGCATAGATTGTAATGGACACATGATGTCTGTAAAATACTTTTTTGAATGTTGTACTGATTATGATGAGTTAATGCTAAGCTATTTGCCAACATTGTGTGACGTCATGTTTGTTGACATCATACAATGCATTCTGGTTGTCACGTAAGCATCTGTCAGACCAAAGATGTTATAACAAGGGATAGTTCACTCGACTGATTTATACGAGGTCAAATCATGACGTCAGTGATCTTCAGGTTAGAAGGTCGAAGCTCTAGAATGAGGCCTGAGTTCCCGAGTTGGAATTCTGAGTTGGATGACAGTTGAAAACTATTTTTCACAGTCGGAGCTCATATTTTTCCCAGTTCCCAGTTGTTTTGAACGCAGGGTTGCAAGTCCAGACCCCCCATTCCAAGGGTTTTTATTTAGCGTATAAATCTCCTGTGTTTGCCCTCCACCACCATCATAGAAATATTTCCTGCATCATATTCCCCTATGATACCTTCCCCCATTTTTACCCCCCATGGATTTGAAAACCCCAATAAATGAAACGAACCCCCCCACAAACCCGCCATAAAATGGTTTCATCCCTGTTTAGCTTCTACGCTACGATTAGGCTAGGCAGTAGGCTTCTATTTGGGGTAATGATCTGTGAGGTGCTAAAAAAATTTTGCTTTGTGATTTGTCAAAAAAACGGTGAAGACTTTTCATGTCATGTGCTCCGGTTCTTGTATACACTGTAACACCTACAGTGGGGCAAAAAAGTATTTAGTCAGCCACCAATTGTGCTAGTTCTCCCACTTAAAAAGATGAGAGAGGCCTGTAATTTTCATCATAAGTAAGTACACTTCAACTATGACAGACAAAATTAGAGAAAAAAAATCCAGAAAATCACATTGTATGATTTTTAATTTATTTATTTGCAAATTATGGTGGAAAAAAAGTATTTGGTCAATAACAAAAGTTTATCTCAATACTTTGTTATATACCCTTTGTTGGCAATGACAGAGGTCAAACGTCTTCACAAGGTTTTCACACACTGTTGCTGGTATTTTGGCCCATTCCTCCATGCAGATCTCCTCTAGAGCAGTGATGTTTTGGGGCTGTTGCTGGACAACACAGACTTTCGACTCCCGCCAACAATTTTCTATGGGGTTGAGATCTGGAGACTGGCTAGGCCACTCCAGGACCTTGAAATGCTTCTTATGAAGTCACTCCTTCGTTGCCCGGGCGGTGTGTTTGGGATAATTGTCATGCTGAAAGACCCAGCCACGTTTCATCTTCAATGCCCTTGCTGATGGAAGGAGGTTTTCACTCAAAATTCTTTCCTTTACACGGATCAGTCGTCCTGGTCCCTTTGCAGAAAAACAGCCCCAAAGCATGATGTTTCCACCCCCATGCTTCACAGTAGGTATGGTGTTCTTTGGATGCAACTCAGCATTCTTTGTCCTCCAAACACGACGAGTTGAGTTTTTACCAAAAAGTTATATTTTGGTTTCATCTTACCATATGACATTCTCCCAATCTTCTTCTGGATCATCCAAATGCTCTCTAGCAAACTTCAGACGGGCCTGGACATGTACTGGCTTAAGCAGGGGGACACGTCTGGCACTGCAGAATTTGAGTCCCTGGCAGCGTAGTGTGTTACTGATGGTAGGCTTTGTTACTTTGGTCCCAGCTCTCTGCAGGTCATCCCCCCGTGTGGTTCTGGGATTTTTGCTCACCGTTCTTGTGATCATTTTGACCCCACGGGGTGAGATCTTGCGTGGAGCCCCAGATCGAGGGAGATTATCAGTGGTCTTGTATGTCTTCCATTTCCTAATTGTCTTCCATTTCCTAATAATTGCTCCCACAGTTGATTTCTTCAAACCAAGCTGTTTACCCATTGCAGATTCAGTCTTCCCATTCTGGTGCAGGTCTACAATTTTGTTTCTGGTGTCCTTTGACAGCTCTTTGGTCTTGGCCATAGTGGAGTTTGGAGTGTGACTGTTTGAGGTTGTGGACAGGTGTCTTTTATACTGATAACAAGTTCAAACAGGTGCCATTAATACAGGTAATGAGTGGAGGACAGAGGAGCCTCTTAAAGAAGAAGTTACAGGTCTGTGAGAGCCAGAAATCTTGCAGGTGACCAAATACTTATTTTCCACCATAATTTGCAAATAAATTCATAAAAAATCCTACAATGTGATTTTCTGGAATTTTTTTCTCATTTTGTCTGTCATAGTTGAAGTGTACTTATGATGAAAATTACAGGCCTCTCTCAACTTGCACAATTGGTGGCTGATTAAATACTTTTTTTGCCCCACTGTATATCAAACATTTGTAATATGCTGAAAAGTGGCCAAACTAAGTACATATTTTTCAGACAATGGGCGCAGCCATCTTTGACTTTGCTGACTTAGCTTAGCTGACATGCATCTCTTATCTAAACAATACTACATTTCTTCCTTGTGCTCACCAGAGATGTGGTACATTGTAAACAAGTCTCGCTGTTAGGTCGCTAACTTAAGTTTAGTTTTTATTTATTTAGACTGGTTTATGGAATGAGTTTAGCTGTGGATGTGTTCCATGTGATGTTTGGATGATGAATTTCACATTTATCTTTTACCATAAAAGTTGAAATTGAGGAATATATTTGTCAAGACCTTTATTTCCCATCAGTACAAAACATTGTTTAGATACTTTTCAGACAACAATGCTGGAACATTTTCAAGGCTTTTATTCTTCCACTGCCCCTACCATAGCCTACCTCATCAGGTTTGCAGAATTACACAATTGCCCTATTGTATGTTTTGGTGCTTTCTAAAATATATTTTTCTCCTGTTTATTTTTTCAACTCGATTTCATGCTGCTGCTCTGACATTGAACTGTGACCTTTTGGGTAGCTAAAAATTCAACTTGATAACAATGGGTTGTTTTTGTTTCCATTTAATTTGAAAACAAATGATGTTTGAGACTTCTCTTTCTTTCCTTCCGTCCTTTTCTTAGTTTGTCCCTCGTTGGCTTTCCTCTTTGTGATAACAATGCGATTTAACATATAAAATTCCCCTCTGGCTGGCGGTTTAGGCCACTCATTACTAGGGCTGTTACAGTGACAACAATGGCGGTCACAAGTCATGACGGCAGTCAAATTCCATGTGACCGTTTAGTCAAGGTAGATAGGGTTCGCCAAGCCCGGATGCAGCTGAAGGTCATTAGTAGCCTACCAAACTTGCTAACTGCCTGGTACTCAGTACTCTATTGTCCCTCTAATCACTCTGACATCATTGCAAATGTATTAGAAAATCTAATCAAACACTTCATGAGAGCCCATGAGCTCATGTTGTGCAATATTTCTATAGGCTATGCAATTGCGTGAGAAAACAGAGTGATGGCCTCTATTATAAAGAGAAGGATCCCATCAGCTTTCTATAGGCTAGGCCTGGTACAGAGGTTTTCCTTTCAATGTTTTGAGCTTATGCCGCGACTGTTTGTGGTAGATGGTGGCAGATTGTGGTAAATTGCATCATTCTGCCAACAATGGCTGACACTTAAATAACGTGCCATAGAATTGTGCGGCACCCTGCAAGCTGTGCTTCAGTATGCTGAACTTTTAAAGGAAGAACCACTGTATATGTATTTTGCAACTTTCCTAATATTAAGCACATGGCTTCTCTTTACAACAGGAGTATAGCCTACCTGGCTGGCATGAAAATGAACCACAGGAAAAGTGCCCTCCATTCACTATTTAACTGCTTAGATGACACATATTTTTTCCCCCTGTCCCTGTTTCGAGACAGATGCATGTCAATGGTCAAATCCAAACAAATGTCACACATATATTATTTAGTATATGTAAAGACAAGATTAAATAAAGAACAGTCTAATGGGTGACAATATTAGCCGATCACTTGTGAATGATGCCCAGTTTGTGTGCAGTAAGGCAAAAAACGTATGCCTTTTTTTGGTGACTTTTTCAAATCATAGTCACACACCTCATGTAGCCGAGCCCATAGGCCTATATGTTTTGATACGGTTTGTATCACAACTAAAGTGGCCAAATAACTTCTTAAAATTAAGCACATTAACCTGATTCTAGAGCCTAATTGGCAGCGTTATTTTCACCATTAAAATGCACATTTATAATAAAAGCATTACATGGATAATCACATTTGTGGTCACTTTTGAGAATGATGTTTTCCCACTATTAGCACATTGCTGAACTTATCATGTGAAGAAAAAGCTTTCAAATGTATCAACATTTGAATCTAAACGTTCTGATCTGTTGCGTCAGCCTCATTGCGTGAAAAAATGATTTGAAGTTAGTGGTTGTATTCATTTGGGATCTATCACATCCCACAACTGTCCCAGACTATGTTTGGAATATTCATTTCTCACACAGAACAGGTCAACCTTTGTACTATGGGCAGGGTTGGGGAATACATCTGTTTACTCCCCAAATGTAATCCGTTACATGTAAGGCAGGTATTCCCAAACTGGGGTACGAGTACCCCCCATGGTACGCCCAATGCCGTTGTTGTTTTCATTTTTAAAAATGTTATCTTCACATTTTCAAACAGTCCATTTATAATTTTCGTGGCTATACAATTGGGGGAAGTTTTTTTCGCCCCTGAGTAGCCTAAATTCACTGCCAAAAATACAATTAAACCATCTAGTGTTCAGCGATGTAACACCACAATGTCAAATACAGGTAGCCTAGTCAAATAATTAACATCAAATCACATTTAACCATTACTCTCTCGCAGGAATTCCACTAATGGTTCGTCTGTAACCAAACGTAGCTGCTGCTCATGTTGGTATCTGTGCTGATGGCACCAAATGCCATGACGGGGAGACATGGTGGAATGGTAACATGCGTGCAAGCATTTGCTCCCGACGCCACTTGGGTACACTGCAGCATCCACCAAGAGGCTCTTGCTGCCAAGCGAATGCCTGACAGATTGAAAGATGTTTTGGACACTATAGTGAAAATTGTTAACCTTGTGAAAGCAAGGTTCCTGAACTCTCGTGTATTTTCTGCACTATGCCATGTAACGCTTTTAGAACACTGCTTTTACAACACTGCGCTGGTTATCAAGGGGCAAAGTATTGACACGTTTCCTTTTTAAATTGAGAGACGAGCTTAAAATGTTCTTTACTGACCATCATTTGCACTTCTCTGACCTCTTGTATGATAACGAGTTTCTAACACGACTGGCCTATCTGGGTGATCTTTTTTCTCACCTGAATGATCTGAATCAAAGATTCGGGACACAATTAAGGCTATGATTAAGAAGTTGGAGCTCTTCTCTCTCTGCATTAACAAGGACAACATACACGTCTTTCCATCATTGTATGATTTTTTTGTGTGCAAATGAACTCAAGCTTACAGACAATGTCAAATGTTATATAGCGACCCACCTGAGTGAGCTGGGTGCGCAATTACTCAGGGACTTTCCTGAAATGGATGAAACAATCAACTGGATTTGTTATCCCTTTCATGCCCTGCTTCCAGTCCACTTACCGATATTTGAACAAGAGAGCCTCATCGAAATTGCAACAAGCGGTTCTGTGAAAATTTAATTTAATCAGTAGCCATTGCCAGATTTCTGGATTGGGCTGCACTCAGAGTATCCTGCCTTGGCAAATCGCACTGTTTAGACACTGATGCCCTTTGCAACCACATACCTATGTGAGAGTGGATTCTCAGCCCTCACTAGCATGAAAACTACAGGCACAGACTGTGTGTGGAAAATTATTTAAGACTGAGACTCTCTCCAAAACAACCCAACATTGCAGAGTTATGTGCATCCTTTCAAGCACACCCTTCTCATTAACCTGTGGTGAGTTATTCACAATTTTCAATGAACAAATAAGGTTTTATATGTAAGATGGTTAAATAAAGAGCAAAATTATTGATTATTATTATTATATTATTATTTGTGCCCTGGTCCTATAAGAGCTCTTTGTCACTACCCACGAGCCGGGTTGTGACAAAAACTCACACTCATTATTTTGTTTATTAAATGTATCGTATAGTGTGTGTGTGTGTGTGTGTGTGTGGCAGGCTTACAATGATGGAAAAAAACAACATTTGAGAGTGTGCTAACCCTGGTGCTATAGAGGGGGAACGAGGCTGGAGGTTGAATGTTTGAAGGGGTATGGGACTATAAAAAGTTTGGGAACCACTGACGTAAGGGATTACAAAAAACGGTAACTGTAATCAGTTATGTTACCAGGGGAAATATTGTAATAAGATTACAGATACTTTTGAAAAACTAGATGATTACTTCAAGGATTACTTTTAAATTCAGAAAGGATGTTTGCGAAAAAAAATATTTGACACTATTCTGTTTTCTCAATGACATTCAAATCAGCATTGAAAAAAGGCGCAAGTTTAAGTTTGTTCCACCTGAGCGAGTCTGACCACAAGTCAGAGACCACTATGATGACACACCAGATGGGTTTGATGGATAAAGAGCAGGAATAGGCTTTTGAGGCTACAGTCCAAGCTATGTCTTCCAATGGTGCGACTGCTGTCAGCATCCAAAGATGATTCAACTTGAATAAACTCTTGGAGGTAAGGATGACAGCAGTGGTGTAGTCTACTGCGATACGGATATCACTTGTTATTGATATCTACAGTGCCTTGCGAAAGTATTCGGCCCCCTTGAACTTTGCGACCTTTTGCCACATTTCAGGCTTCAAACAAAGATATAAAACTGTATTTTTTTGTGAAGAATCAACAACAAGTGGGACACAATCATGAAGTGGAATGACATTTATTGTGCAGAGAAGAACAATGAAGAACAAGGAACACACCAGGCAGGTCCGAGATACTGTTGTGAAGAAGTTTAAAGCTGGATTTGGATACAAAAATATTTCCCAAGCTTTAAACATCCCAATGAGCACTGTGCAAGCGATAATATTAAAATGGAAGGAGTATCAGACCACTGCAAATCTACCAAGACCTGGCTGTCCCTCTAAACTTTCAGCTCATACAAGGAGAAGACTGATCAGAGATGCAGCCAAGAGGCCCATGATCACTCTGGATGAACTGCAGAGATCTACAGCTGAGGTGGGACACTCTGTCCATAGGACAACAATCAGTTGTTTATTGCACAAATCTGGCCTTTATGGAAGAGTGGCAAGAAGAAAGCCATTTCTTAAAGATATCCATAAAAAGTGTTGTTTAAAGTTTGCCACAAGCCACCTGGGAGACACACCAAACATGTGGAAGAAGGTGCTCTGGTCAGATGAAACCAAAATGGAACTTTTTAGCAACAATGCAAAACGTTATGTTTGGCGTAAAAGCAACACAGCTCATCACCCTGAACACACCATCCCCACTGTCAAACATGGTGGTGGCAGCATCATGGTTTGGGCCTGCTTTTCCTCAGCAGGGACAGGGAAGATGGTTAAAATTGATGGGAAGATGGATGGAGCCAAATACAGGACCATTCTGGAAGAAAACCTGATGGAGTCTGCAAAAGACCTGAGACCGGGACGGAGATTTGTCTTCCAACAAGACAATGATCCAAAACATAAAGCAAAATCTACAATGGAATGGTTCAAAAATAAACATATCCAGGTGTTAGAATGGCCAAGTCAAAGTCCAGACCTGAATCCAATCGAGAATCTGTGGAAAGAACTGAAAACTGCTGTTCACAAATGCTCTCCATCCAACCTCACTGAGCTCGAGCTGTTTTGCAAGGAGGAATGGGAAAAAAATTCAGTCTCTCGATGTGCAAAACTGATAGAGACATTCCCCAAGCGACTTACAGCTGTAATCGCAGCAAAAGGTGGTGCTACAAAGTATTAACTTAAGGGGGCTGAATAATTTTGCACGCCCAATTTTTCAGTTTCAGACTAACTTGTTGTTGATTCTTCACAAAGAAATACAGTTTTATATCTTTATGTTTGAAGCCTGAAATGTGGCAAAAGTTCACAAAGTTCAAGGGGGCCGAATACTTTCGCAAGGCACTGTACATAGCGCATTGATGTGAATCACACTGCTGCTCTCTCATTTAGCTATTTGCACCTTACGGATTGTGGTTGTTGCGGATGGCTGTTCACAAATCTAAATGTGTATTTGAACCCAGTAATTGTTCAATTCAAGATGTTTAAGCTACCTATCAATCATTGTTTTTGAAACCAGTGGACAGCCAGGAAAAAAGGCGCTCTTGCTACACCTGCATAGTGCGGATCCCAGCCTATGGAATAGAAGTGGGGCTTTTATTGCTCAATCTAATTCATGCTGATAAAAACAAATCCATAGTTCTAATGGAGACATACTCAAATGTTTTTTTCAAATCATTATTGGAGTCTCATCATGCAGCCTTAGAGTGTATTAAAAATCTAAACATAAAGCCCAATGTTTGTATCACAACTACAGTTACATAAATAACTCTAAATGAAGCAACTATAAGTACCTGTTTCTTTGTTAACCACTCAGAAGAGTAGGCGCATGTGAGCACTCCCTCAAATCATTTGGAGAAAATATCCTTTCTTTTATTCAGCGATGTTCAATTTTATTCTTCATACTATAAAATAATGCCACAGAATTCTAAGCAAGTCTGCTAAATGAAGCCCACAGCCAAATGGCATAGCCAGATCAGGGCTTAACATAAGGACAACTCACCCTATGCTATTCTGTTCTTCTGAAATAGACTACATTTTCTTCATATCATCATTCTTTAGACCCGTCTAAAATAAATCATGTATTATTGTGAAGGTGTAGGCTATATTACATGGATTATTGTGAAGGTGTAGGCTATATTACATGGATTATTGTGAAGGTGTAGGCTATATAACATGGATTATTGTGAAGGTGTAGGCTATATTACATGGATTATTGTGAAGGTGTAGGCTATATTACATGGATTATTGTGAAGGTGTAGGCTATATTACATGGATTATTGTGAAGGTGTAGGCTATATTACATGGATTATTGTGAAGGTGTAGGCTATATTACATGGATTATTGTGAAGGTGTAGGCTATATTACATGGATTTATTAGACTTTTTTTCACAAAGGTCTGCATCACTGGATGGTAGGCTATGCGTGGAAGCAAGGAGATGCTAAATGTGTTTATATTAATTAACGATCAATTACTGTGAGACCAGCAGTTATTTGCTTGACAATTACGAAATGTTATGACCCCCACAGCCCTACTAATGACCAAAACTTCCCGCTACCTGAAAAGTTTCTTTCCCCTGGTTGTGGCCCTCACCAACTGACCATCTGGCCCATAAAGACTGAAGGACTATGTACTCTCTGCTGCACACCACATCAAGCCACCTCTGAACTGTACACTCTGTTCATCTCTGCATTTAGATCATTCATACTCATACTGTACATTTGTACATCCACTGTATATCAACTGTATACCCACTGTATGTTTGCATACCTGCTCATTATTTTATAGCTCTATGTTCACTCTATCTGAGAAGCTAACCGATCGCTGCAGCTGTACATAGTCTATCGGTAAATAGCCCACCCAATTTTACCTACCTCTTCCCCATACTGTTTATATTTAGTTACTTTTCTGCTCTTTTGCACACCAATATCTCTACCTGTACATGACCATCTGATCATTTATCACTCCAGTGTTAATCTGCAAAATTGTAATTATTTGCCTACCTCCTTGTGCCTTTTGCACACAATGTATATAGACTCTCTTTTTTTACTTTTTTTCCTACTGTGTTATTGACTTGTTAATTGTTTACTCCATGTGTAACTCTGTGTTGTCTGTTCACACTGCTATGCTTTATCTTGGCCAGGTCGCAGTTGCAAATGAGAACTTGTTCTCAACTAGCCTACCTGGTTAAATAAAGGTGAAATAAAAAAATAAAAAACAAAAAAACTCTACCTAGTTGTATATAATGTATGGAAACTTTGTTTAATCTCCGCTGTCTGTATTTCTAAATGTTGTCTATCACGAGCGACACCATATGTACAACTCTGAGTGTAAATGCACTTGGTGAATAAAGGGGATTCTGATTCTGATATGAACAAAAACATAGACAATGTTTTTAGTGCTTCCTTCTTTCTACTCTCCCTTCACATTGCTGTTGTTGTGTTATGTATGTATGCCATTGTTGTTGTTGTGTTATGTATGTATGCCATTGCTGTTCCACCTACTGCTTCACTGAAGTGGTGTAAACGGGAAGAGAGGGATTTCATATGAATCAGTCATCAGGGAGATGGACCAGAGGATCAAACAGTCAAGAGTCACTCGAAAACAAAGACTTTGTATAATAAGCACAGAAATGACATGTAATTAAGGGGTATTATTTACCATAATTATCTATCCACATCTCTAGTTTTGAAAAATAAGCTTTTATGACAAAAGAACAGTGACTCTACCTCTTGCTATGAACATCAGAACAAACCTGCCTTTAAATGCCCCAGTAGTCATCACAATGCATTACAGACGATTCCGTATAGTAACAAGTTGATGAATAGAGGATCATTAATCTTCACTTAAAGGCTGGTTATTACCCTACTATTTTTTAATCGTACACTTTTCACTCTGCTGTGTCCTCTCCTCTACTCCTCAGCTAAAAGAGGGATCATTCTGTCTGTAGATTAGAGAGAGAGAGAGAGAGAGAGAGAGAGAGAGAGAGAGAGAGAGAGAGAGAGAGAGAGAGAGAGAGAGAGAGAGAGAGAGAGAGAGAGAGAGAGAGAGAGAGAGAGAGAGAGGAGGTTGATGGAATGGTGGAGAGAAAGGAGGAAGAATTATATTCAGATTGATATCAATGGCATTCTGCTTGTTTATATTTATATTTATATTCACATGATGTGCTGTACACGGGGATGTCGATGCCATCATGTTTTGGATGTATTGTGTCGTGCACAGTTATATATCCTACCTTTTGCTGCAACTGTACTGCCACCTTCCATTAAAGCAGAGAAATAAGCTATTGTGGATTGCTAACATTGGGGACTTGTATCTGTCAAAACTACATTTAGCATAATATTGAAAGGTTAAATGGTAAGATATTAGCAACCTCATGGAATGGGGCGGCAGCGTAGCCTAGTGGTTAGAGCGTTGGACTAGTAACCGGAAGGTTGCGAGTTCAAACCCCCGAGCTGACAAGGTACAAATCTGTCGTTCTGCCCCTGAACAGGCAGTTAACCCACTGTTCCCAGGCTGTCATTGAAAATAAGAATATGTTCATAACTGACTTGCCTGGTTAAATAAAGGTAAAATAAAAAATAAAAATAAAAAATGTAATTGAAGAGGTGATGTCGTGTGCGTACATGCTTTTGTCCTTGCTTCTCTCTTATCCATCCATCCATCCCTCCCTCCCTCCCTCCTTCCCTTCCCCCACACATCCTCTCCTCCCCTGTTTTACCTCTTTCCCTATTTAATAAGAATCTCTCAGTTCACTGCCAACAAATGTATAAGTTCCTAATACTGCACGGCCGGACCGCCGCCACAGACCGTTTACCTAAAGTAAATGTTATTACCTGTGTGCTTCATTCACCTGTTCCCGGTCAGTGTGTGTTTTTAAAAGGACATTGAGATCTGGGCTTGGATGGGAGCTAAATGGCCATGAACAATAAGGTGTGATTAGGCCCCAGCTGGTAGAGGGCGTGGAGGGTTTGTGTGGAGAGACAGGACCAGACATCAGAGGCCTGCTATCCCATCACACCTCTAACAAGAAAGGCTAATGAACCAATACATTGGGCCCGGGGGATGGACTGGACAGTAATGGTAGTGTGACAATGATCCTGATTCATCTATAAAGTGGGGGAAAACATTTCTCTGTGTGTGTGTTTCATTTAGACTTTTTCCACATTTTGTTATGTTACAGCCTTATTCCAAAATGTATTAAATAAAACAATTTCCTCACCAATCTACACACAATATCTTATAATGACGAAGCGAAAACAGGTTTAGACATTTTTGCACATTTATTAAAATAAAAAACATAAATACCTGCCAATGTACTGAGTAAAGGGTCTAAATACTTATGTAAATATAAGATTCCAGTTTTTTAATTGTAATACATTTGCAAACATCTTTTAAAAAGTGTGTGTAAATTGATTAGGGGGAAAAAACAATTGAACCCATTTTAGAACAAGGCTGTAACGTAACAAAACGTGGAAAAAGTCAACAGTAACAGTAACAGTAACTTCCATGAAGTGTAACTATAGTACTGCCTGTGATAAAGCGCCATCCCTAACACAAACACCACCGCCAACAACAAATAGAATATCATAAACAATGAGACTCTAGAGGGCTGAGAAATCCCTCCAAGAACATTCCCCCCCATGGCACTGTCCTGAATTTCAGGAAAATCATTAGCCAGGGCCTTGGAGCTGGGACCAACGACTATGGGCATTTTCCTCCTACATATTTAAACAAAGAAATTGGTCCAAAATAACAACAATACACATAGCAGAACGTTTTGCTTTGGGCTATAAAAGTTTTAGAAATTAAAAACACCATAGTGCAATGAACATAAGGAATTTATATAGGTGAATCAGTATGTGGGCAGAGTAACAAAGGTGATCCATAAAACGAAGGGTTTTCTGTAATACTGGCTTCCCGTGTCTCTGGGCGATAGCTGAAGGATTATTAAGTGAGTTTCTACTCTTCGGTAATAGGGGTTTCACCTACGTACAACCTCTGATCCTCAAGATATGTATCTCTTGATCCTGCTCATCCCCGGGTCTCACGAACTCACAGAGCTTTAATTGGGCAAACAACCTCCAATTGTATCCATTGAATTTAGAAAGTGGGGTCCTGGTGGTCCTTCGAAAAGACTATGCCAATTAAAGAGAAATAAGGAATCCTCATATAGAATGTGGTCATCTTCTAAAGTTGCATAATGCTCATGTGAACATGCGCACGTCTTCTGTCTCTTCTGCATCTGAGCACTGAGGACAAATTGGTCTGGATGGAAGATCCATACACTGTATTATATTATAGCACTGCAGGTAATTAGTCTTGTTCTTCACTGATTGGTTACATGGATATGTGTCCTGACTCATCTTGGTACCGTGGTTAAAATGTTAAAGTCTTGTTGGTTGTTCACAGCCGGAGCCCATCTTTTAATAAACTCAGCTGAAATGAGCAACATGAGGAACATAAGTGTTATTGTTGATCTTTGAAGTGAGACTCTATAGCTCAGTTGGTAGAGCATGACATTTGCAATGCCAGGATAGTGGGTTTGATTCCTGGGACTACTCGTATGTCAAATGTATGCACACGTGACTCTGCACGCTACTTTGGAGCGCCTTCTAAAGTGTCTACGTCCCCGTTAACATGTTGTTGTTGTTTTAACAATAACTCATGGTAGTAGGATTTTCATGTCCTTCGTGGTGTTGGCTGGTTTATGTCCTTCTATTGTATTCAAGCCTTGAGACTATATTTTGAAAAAGCATTACCTGAATACTGTCTCTCTCTCTGGGGAGGGTGGGGCATACATGTTAACATTGAACTAACATGTCTTTAATCATTGACAGTGAAGAAAAAGGTATATAGCTGCCAATCCCATGCAGTGATGTCCTCAGAAATAAATGTAAGGAATATAATATACAACCGATGTCAAACAAACAGAGAAGAGAGGGTGACAGGGGAGAAGAGGGAATCATATTAGAGATGAAAACAGGAAGAGAGGGATCGTGAGATAAGAGAGTGTGGGAGTTTGTAAAGGAGAGATAAAGTGATAGAGGAGAGAGCTCTGTGTGTTTGTGCACATACGCTTGTGTGTTGTCTGTCTGACCGTGGCACCAATGTGTGAGGAAAGGGAATTGGGATTTGGCATCAAAATGGGACCTTTAAAGCCCAACATTGGGGAGTGTGGGTTCTAAACTATACATTAAAGCTGTTACCATTCAGAATCAGAAGTCTCACGGCTCATAGTGAATCTCTCTCTCTCCCTTTCCCAATTCAAGTCAAAGGGCACGGGAAACATATGTTCATATTGCCAAAGCAAGTGGACTTTGTTTGGAACCCGTCTCTGTCTCTGTCTCTGTCTCTGTCTCTGTCTCTCTCTCTCTCTCTCTCTCTCTCTCTCTCTCTCTCTCTCTCTCTCTCTCTCTCTCTCTCTCTCTCTCTCTCTCTCTCTCTCTCTCTCTCTCTCTCTCTCTCTCTCTCTCTCTCTCTCTCTCTCTCTCTCTCTCTCTCTCTCTCTCTCTCTCTGTCTCTCTCTCTCTCTCTCTCTCTCTCTCTCTCTCTCTCTCTCTCTCTCTCTCTCTCTCTCTCTCTCTCTCTCTCTCTCTCTCTCTCTCTCTCTCTCTCTCTCTCTCTCTCTCTCTCTCTCTCTCTCTCTCTCTCTCTCTCTCTCTCTCTCTCTCTCTCTCTCTCTCTCTCTGTCTCTCTCTCTCTCTCTGTGTCTCTCTCTCTACTCTCTCTCTCTCTCTCTCTCTCTCTCTCTCTCTCTCTCTCTTTACTCGCTCTCTATATATACAGTGTGTATCGCTCTCTCAACTGTATCTCTCTCTTTCTTCCTATCTCTAACTATCTCTTTCTTACATTCTTACTTCTTCTTCAACTGCTATTACCAGACACCCCCCACTGCTGTCTTTCTAAAGAGAAGAGATCAGAGGAGAGGATTAATGGATTCATGTGCTTTTATTCAAAGCCATTAGATGAGCGAAGGCCCAATCTTAATCTCAACTCACAAAAGGGGTTGTATGAAAGGTCCCTGAAGCTCTGTTGTCATTGTAATATGTAATCATATATTTCTCAACATGAAGCAGGAAAATTTAAAACTGTCTCCATCTCAAAAAAACAAGTTGTTATTTACTCCTGTTTATAATATATGTTGAAACCAAAAGCCTATATGGTGCTAAAATCAAATCAAATAAAATGTTATTGGTCACATACACATGCTTAGCAGATGTTAATGCGAGTGTAGCGAAATGCTTGTGCTTCTTGTTCCAACAGTGCAGTAATATCTAACAAGTCATCTAACAATCCCCCAACAACTACCTAATACACACAAATCTAAAGGGGGGAATAAGAATATGTACATATAAATATATGGATGAGCGATGGCTGAGCGGCATAGACAAGGTGGAATAGATGGTATAAAAAACAGCATATACATACGAGATGAGTAATGTAAGATGTGCAAACATTATTCAAGTGCCATTATTTAAAGTGTCATCGTTTAAAGTGACTAGTGATCCATTTATTAAAGTGGCCAGTGATTGGGAATAGGGTTGGTTATACGTGCTGTAGGGTTTCAGAATTACGAAGCCATGAACATGGATAGTCAATACTTGACCTTGTAACCACATCCCTCAATGTTTATTAAACAGAGCTGATGCATGTAGGCTGTTTATGGACGTAGACAAATAATACCATTTCTCTAGTGAATCATGCTTTCTCAATGACGACAAGACTCTAGAGCACTGATGATGATGTAAGTGGCAATACTGACCATTTGTGATCCCTCAAATCCCTCTGTGTTGGGTATCCATTAGGGCTGCCAGATACATATGCACAGGCAGTACATATACATGTGTGTAGAGACAAACACCATACGTAGACTAATAACAAATCATTATTATTTCCCCTGTGTTTCATTATACCTCTGTACCCAATAATTAGATCCGTAACCTACGTTATCAATCTGTCAAAATCCATGTACACATGCATGTAGGACGACACAGACAAATAGCCCCATCTTTCAACTGATCATTATTCCCCTGTGTGTTTGGCTCTGTTGTTAAGTCAAACCATGGCTAGCAAGGCTGAGGGGAGTGAGAATGTCATCTAATTCAATAAACCTACTACACCTTTAGCCCCAGGCAATGTAAAACCACCAGATGAGTTCACCTGATTTCATAACACCATGGTCGATAATGTTCCGTCGATGGCTCTGAAGGACCAGATGTCTGATGGGAAATAAACACGATTTGGCTGTTTTACCTGCTCCTCTGTCTGCACCGTCCCTCGCTCTCATAACACACGGAATATAATGATCTGGATTAAGCTGTCAGAAGACCAGCAGTTACAGACAATGGCCTCGGTACAGAGAGGGGACCCACTGGGCACAAACTGGTTGAATCAATGTTGTTTCAATTTAATTTGTCAACGTATTGTGATGTGGAAAATACCTCTCACCATGGATTTGAAAAAAGTTCAATTTTCAACCAGGGGATTATGTCATCATGGTAACCAACATAGACAAACCTTGTATAAAATATGTTGAATTTGTACCTTTGAAACAACGTCAGATATTCAACGTCATAACATCTATTAGAAAAAAACAGTAGTCTGGGCAGCACATCCTACTGGAGGGTTGATCTATCTAGAACTATCCATTTGGGCTCCATTCAGGGTTTTAACCAAGCCCTGCTTACCTTTCATATTTGTCATTGATTACTACCAATGTGCTATTGTGTGAAATCTCTTAAAATCTAAGTAGATTCACTGTTGCAAATGAAGACAATAGAAAGGATAGGTTTAAGAGAGCATGTTAAATGTAACCTTTCTATGTGACCCAGCAAACAGGGGATGTCCTGAGGACATTGGGTGATGTTCCCATTAGGTCCCTTAAGTGTTATGGGCATGACTGTATCCCACTGACGTTCTGAGAATATTCTAAGAACGTCACGTGATGGTTCCAAGGGACTGAGGACCATGTCAGCACCTTTTACGGCATTTTCAGAACTTTCCTTTTACTAGTCTTTAGAATGTTGCATGAGGGTCCAAAGGGAATGTTCTCTGGGGACCTTTGTGTAGTTCCCTGTAGTTACCAGCACTTCACTGAGGACCATGTCAGGACCTTTTTAGGACTTTCATTTTACTAGTCTTTAGGAAGTGAGGGTCCAAAGGGAACGTTCTTAGGGGGACCTTTGTCTAATTTCCTGTAATTGTATACAGTAGTCTATAAATGTAATCAGATTTAACTTGGATTATATGTAATTGATATGCTATACAGGGCCTTGCAAAAGTATTAATTCCCCTTGGCGTTAAAATACAACCTGTAATTTAAATGGATTTTTATTTGGATTTCATGTAATTACTTGTTTCAAAAAATACACAAACAAAGTAGAAGTGGTGAGTGCATACAGTTGAAGTAG